>NC_134265.1:148678059-148978059 GCF_031893055.1 Leptodactylus fuscus
ATGAAGGGGGAGAACGTGATGAAACTGGGGACAGAGATGGAGGGGGGACATGAAACTGGGGGCAGATGAAGGGTGTATATGAAACTGGGGGAGAGATGGAGGGGGGGCATATAATTTACGGGTGACTGTAGGAGGATTATACTGTGTGGGAGCACATGATAAATTAATGAGAATGGGCAGTCAACATAAGTGGGTGGAGCCAAATTTGCCGCGGCGCGCCGCACATTTTGCCCCTCTTTCTACTCTTTAAAAATTGGGAGGTATGGCGTTGGTGACGCCACACTCATGTGTGACGTCACTCGCTTCATCTGCAACACACAGTGTCTCGACTCCCCCACCTCCTTTACAAGGGGGCCCACTGAGGCTCTGTCGCCCAAGGGCCCATAAAAACCTGGAGCCGGCCCTGGCTGTGCGCCCTGGAGTTTCCGTCGTATACCTCGGGGAAACTGGACGACTTGCTGGCAGTCAGCGTTAAAACCCATTCATTTGAATGGGTTTTTAAAGGTGACCGCCGGTGTTCGTATGCAGCCTCTCTGCCTGGAAACTGTTTTATTCGCACTGGCACAGAGTCATACATGCAGGACTTTGTGTCCATACAAAAAAAAGATCTCCAGGCAGAGAGGTCGTACGAACACTGGGGGTCTCTTTTAAAAACCCATTCAAATGAATGGGTTTTAAAGCTGACCGCCGACAAGCCGTGCCCTGCCCGTCCTGGCAGAAACCTTGGGGCGGAAAGCGGAGGTAGTGTGAACCCAGCCTTATGTGGACATTGGCAGGAATTTATCAAAGTCCAGTGTGCAAGAATCCTAGTGTCAAAAAGTTGCAAAAAATTTTCAAATTTTGAGCTTTCTGTATTTGTGCAAACATTATACATTTTTAGGTGACCCATTTAATTTGGAACAGTGGGAAAGAAAGTAGGCATTGTTAGTCCACCGGGCTCATGTACACTAGAGTTATTAAATAATAAATAATTTGCACATTCTCGCTTTAGTAAAGTGAGTGGTGCCATAGAAAGTGGAATAACATCTCATGAAAGAAGTTTTAGACCTAAAGATTCGCCAAATTTATCAAACATCATGTGATAAATATTGTGCAACTTACAGTAAAGCAGACTGCAGTAAAACCAGCCACCGGACCATCAAAATATGTCATATGAATAGCCACCATTCAAATAAATGAATTTTAATGTTAAAAAATGATGATGTTTGTGTGAATATAGGGAAGGATGAATTCACATGTGACAAATTAATTTGCGAAATTCCTGTGACTGAAAATCTGTTCCAGTCAACTGAACAAAGTTTTGTTGGCAGCAGGCACATGGATGTATGAAAATTCCATTTGGATGAAAAATATCTGGAACAAAGTCTGCTGCATGTGAGACCTCCGTAAACTGGGCAGGTTATCTCCTGATGAAAGATCAGCCTTCTTATCAACTGATGCAGCAATTTTTTTTTTACAATCGCATTGGTTACAGATGTATCTATCCTTATGCGGCATGCAAGGTTGATGAATAGAAAGGGGTTAAAGGGATTCTATCATTAAAATGCTATTTTTTGTCCCTGACACGTAGGAATAGCCTTAAGAAAGGCTATTCTTCTCCTACCTTTAGATGTCTTCTCTGTACCGGTTTTCCCGGTTTTCTTCTGTATGCAAATGAGTTCTCTCACAGCACTGGAGGCGTCCCCAATGCTGCCAGAGAACTCTCCAGCGCCGCCTCTATCTTCGCCTGAATGGCCTCTCCCTGCATCTTTTGCTTTCAGCTGTGCTTCCGTAATGTGGGGGCTAGAAACAAATGCAATGATGTTGAGTACATTGTTCTGAGAATGCCAGCTACCTCTGTATTCGATAAGTATGCCTTGATTTTTACAGAGCTTGCTTGGGATCTCAGAGCGGTAGCTAGGCTTTCCTTCACAAAGTGTCAAAGGTTCATTTCAGTGCCCTAATTCTGTATCTAAATATATAAAAGTGGCTTGATGGTGCCCCCCTGAGAGCCAGCACCCTAAGCACATGCCCCAGTTGCCTCCCCTTAGCTGTATGTTTGGGATTACCGGTAATATCTTGCTTTAGAATTATCTTTTTTCCAAAGTAAAACATTTCATAGGATACCAGGTAATACCATTTAATGTTATCCTATTGGTATTAATAATGCCTATGATAAAAAAGCCCAACAATAACTATTGTTTATACTGCTCTCACTCTCAAAATCCCTGAATTTAGAAAAATACCGGTAGCAGGTATCCGGTTTCAGTTTTCTAGTTTACTCAGAAACCTGTTGTTTTTTATAGCTTCATGTCAATCAGACCCGGACATGTTACCACAGTTACTAAATCTGATTTAGGCTAAAGTCCCAACAAAAAATCACTATGGGAAAAAACGCGGCAGCAACACATGATGGTTTTTCCTGTATCGCTTTTCATAGAAATTTCGCAGAGGTTTCCTCTGCAAATTTTCTGATTCAATAATACCAATAAGGAAACCACCAGTGTTTTCTTAGGTATAATTGACATGCTACAATTTCCAAAAATGTGATGGTTTTGGAAATCGCACAGTGTGTGCTGTGCACATTTTCCAGCAATGTGTGTGTGGGATTCCACTTTACAGGGACTTTAAAATGCTGCGTGTCCCCCCCGTTGCATTTACACCACGTGGGGCCCCTCCTTAAAGGCAATATCTCACTGAAATACTTGCAGACTTGCTTCCATTCTGGGTGGAAGTATCAAACAGATGGATACTGAGCAGTATACTCCCTCTACAGTCATGGCCATTAGTTTTGAGAATGACACAAATCTTATATTTTCACATGATCTGCTGGCCTCTGGTTTTTATGTGTGTTTGTCAGATGTTTTTATCACATACAGAAATATAATTGCAATCATATTATGAGTAACAAAAGCTTATGTTGACAGAATGAGTTAATGCGGAAAGTCAATATTTGCAGTGTTGACCCTTCTTCTTCAGGACCTCTGCAATTCTCCCTGGCATGCTCTCAATCAACTTCTGGACCAAATCCTGACTGATAGCAGTCCATTCTTGCACAATCAATGCTTGCATTTTGTCAGAATGTGTAGGTTTTTGTTTGTCCACCCGTTTCTTGATGATTGACCACAAGTACTCAATGGGATTAAGATCTGGGGAGTTTCCAGGCCGTGGACCCAAAATCTCTATGTTTTGTTCCCTGAGCCATTTAGTTATCACCTTTGCTTTATGGCAAGGTGCTCCATCATGAAAAGGCATTGTTGATCGCCAAACTGCTCTTGGACGGTTGGGAGAAGTTGATCTTGGAGGACATTCTGGTACCATTCTTTATTCATGGCTGTGTTTTTAGGCAAGACTGTGAGAGAGCCGATTCCCTTGGCTGAGAAGCAACCCCACACATGAATGGTTTCAGGATGCTTTACAGTTGGCATGAGACAAGACTGGTGGCAGCGCTCACCTCGTCTTCTCCGAATAAGCTGTTTTCCAGATGTCCCAAACAATGAAACAGGGGATTCATCAGAGAAAATGACTTTACCCCAGTCCTCAGCAGTCCACTCCCTGTACCATTTGCAGAATATCAGTCTGTCCCTGATGTTTTTTCTGGAGAGAAGTGGCTTCTTTGCTGCCCTCCTTGAGACCAGGCCTTGCTCCAAGAGTCTCCGCCTCACAGTGTGTGCAGATGCACTCACACCTGCCTGCTGCCATTCCTGAGCAAGCTCTGCACTGCTGGTTGCCCGATCCCGCAGCTGAAACACTTTTAAGAGACGGTCCTGGCGCTTGCTGGTCTTTCTTGGGCGCCCTGGAGCCTTTTTGCCAACAATGGAACCTCTCTCCTTGAAGTTCTTGATGATGCGATAGATTGTTGACTGAGGTGCAATCTTTCTAGCTGCGATACTCTTCCCTGTTAGGCCATTTTTGTGCAGTGCAATGATGACTGCACATGTTTCTTTAGAGATAACCATGGTTAACAGAAGAGAAACAATGATGCCAAGCACCAGCCTCCTTTTAAAGTGTCCAGTGGTGGCATTCTTACTTAATCATGACAGATTGATCTCCAGCCCTGTCCTCATCAACACCCACACCTGTGTTAATGGAGCAATCACTGAAATGATGTTAGCTGGTCCTTTTAAGGCAGGGCTGCAATGATGTTGAAATTTTTTTGGGGGGGATAAAGTTCATTTTCTAGGCAAATATTGACTTTGCAAGTAATTGCTGTTAAGCTGATCACTCTTTATAACATTCTGGAGTATATGCAAATTGCCATTAGAAAAACTGAAGCAGTAGACTTTGTATAAATTAATATTTGTATCATTCTCAAAACTTTTGGCCATGATTGTACAACATTATAATGGGTTAATGGTTTAGGGTGCATTCAGGCGGAGGAAAATGGCGCTGAATTTGAAGTCAATGGGAGGCTTTTTTTTCAGTGCTGAATCTGACACGGATTCCACACCAAATTCAGCACCATTTTCCTATGTGTGAATGCACACATGTATTTTACATGTGTATTTTACACGTGTTAAATAAATGTGTAAAATACACGTGTAAAATGTCATTGAAGTCAATGGGAGTCTTATTTTTACATGTGTATTTTGCCAAAATGAGCGCGTGTTTACTCCGTGTGAAGGCTCCCTTAGTGAGTGGTGTGAATTAATAAAAAATACATAGTTGCGATTTTAGTAATGGTAATGACATTGTTTAATACATGGTGTAATGGAAAGAATTCGCCAGATCACACCTTTCTGGAAAATGTAGTCCTAAAATATAGACTTATTGGGGCAGATTTATTAAGACCCCACAGCTCTAAATAATTCTGGTGCATCTTGGGTAGTCTCGTGTACCAAATTTCATGCTGGCATAGATTTCAATTATAACTCATGCCAGTTTCAGTCATAAGTTATAGCAAATCTGATGAGTAAGGTGTCTCCTCCCCAACCACCCTGATCCCTGCCTCACTTTGACCAGCATTTTAGAAAGTGGCAAGTGTGTGTGTGTGTGTGTGTGTGTGTGTGTGTGTGTGTGTGTAGAGGGGGGTAGAATAATAGAAAGTGGTGCATCTTTGGCACAATTTGGGGCTGCACCACTTCTATGTGGTTTTCCCCACTGTATTCATCATGTATATTTTTGTATATAGAACATGTAACAATTTCTGTAACGTACATTTTGTATTGAAAAGATGAAAAAAATAGGAGCAATAATTGGTTTCTGGGGGCATCTCTGGTTAATTTATAAGTATATTTGATTTATTGTGAGGTGAACTTTAAAAACCCCATAAGGATTCATTTACACCACTGGGGAGAATTATATGTGTCTTGTTCTGCCTCTTTTTGTCTGTGTGTGTCTTTTTCCTAAGATGTATTTCCATATGCCTAATTTACTAAAAGGGTGCAAGTGAATAATAAATCTTGAGAAAATTCACCTACAAAAATGTGATTTCACAATTTTTTTTTAGCTGCCTATATTCCGGAGTGCAGTCCCTTTCTGTACCTTTTTTTTAAAAAAAGCAGCACATCATAAATGCACTATATAATGTTACTCCAGATAAACCATACACAAGCTCTGTGTATGAATTAGCAGATGATACATTTTGCACACACAACATAAAAATAAAAAAGAATTAGAAGAAAATGACACAAGAGGCTTGACAAATGCACCCCACTCCCCCCCCCCACATACATACACACACATACGTACACACACACACACACACACACACACAACTGAATTAATAACACATTAAAAACACAATGGTTTTTATTACAAATTACAAGTTTCCTTATAGGTATAATGGAAGCAGAAAGTCCAGAGTGGAAAAGCGCTGCAGGAAATACTGAGATGTTTGGGGTTTTTTTTGCTGTGGGACGCTACATGGGGCCTTAGTCTAAAATGGTTTTCTGGGCAACCCCCCCCCCATTTTTCGAAAAGAGCCTGTTAGTGCTACTAATAGATTAATAAATGCACCCAAATACCTTTAGCAGTATTTTGAGTGATTTCTGGATTTCTCTGTCAGCTTCTGATATTTTCTGCCTTTGTTTACTTGGGCATCTTCCTGTTCTGTGTTTTGCTACAACTATCATGATGCCTTGGGCTTCACTCTGAGCTGTCTCACACCACCTCCCTCTCTCACTCCCTTCCCCTCCCTTTCTTACTCACACTCCCTCCCTGTTTCCCTAGCTAGCCCACCCACCAGTAGCCCTTACTAACTATCTAAACTCCCCCCACCACATCATACTTTCCTGTCTTCTGGTCCAGACCATCTGGGCATGGGACGACCCTTCTTCAGGGCCTGCACAATAGAGCTGGACCAGAAGACAGGTAAATATGATGGGGTGGAGGGTTAGTATAGTTGATGGAAGGGGGGACATGGAATGTCACCAGAAAATTGGAAAATGTGCCTGGTGCGGTCACATGATCACCCCGGCAATCTAAGTAAATATACAGTGTTGGCCAAAGGTATTGGCACCCCTGCAAATCTGTCAGATAATACTCATTTCTTCCAGAAAATGATTGCAATCACCAATTCTTTGGTATTATTATCTTCATTTAATTTGTCTTCAATGAAAAACCACAAAAAGAATTGTCAAAAAGCCATATTGGATATAATTCCACACCAAACATTAAAAAGGGGGTGGACAAAAGTATTGGCACTGTTTGAAAAATCATGTGATGCTTCTCTAATTTGTGTCATTAACAGCACCTGTTACTTACCTGAGGCACCTAACAGGTGGTGGCAATTACTAAATCACACTTGCAGCCAGTTGAAATGGATTAAAGTTGACTCAACCTCTGTCCTGTGTCCTTGTGTGTACTACATTCAGCATGGAGAAAAGAAAGAAGACCCAAGAACTGTTGGAAGACTTGAGAAGCAAAATTGTGAGGAAGCATGAGCAATCTCAAGGCTACAAGTCCATCTCCAAAGACCTGAATGTTCCTGTGTCTACTGTGCGCAGTGTCATCAAGAAGTTTAAAGCCCATGGCACTATGGGTAACCTCCCTAGATGTGGACGGAAAAGAAAAATGTGTGCATGGCATTATGAAGTCTGAAGACTACCAACAAATTTTGCAGCATAATGTAGGGCGCAGTGTGAGAAAGATGGGTCTCCCTCAGAGGTCATGGGTCTTCCAGCAGGACAATGACCCAAAACACACTTCAAAAAGCACTAGAAAATGGTTTGAGAGCAAGCACTGGAGACTTCTAAAGTGGCCAGCAATGAGTCCAGACCTGAATCCCATAGAACACCTGTGGAGAGATCTCAAAATGGCAGTTTGGAGAAGGCGCCCTTCACATCTCAGGGACCTGGAGCAGTTTGCCAAAGAAGAATGGTCTAAAAATCCAGCAGAGCCTTGTAAGAAACTCATTGATGGTTACCGGAAGTGGTTGTTTGCAGTTATTTTGTCTAAAGGTTGTGCTACCAAGTATTAGGCTGAGGGTGCCAATACTTTTGTCCAGACCATTTTTGGAGTTTTGTGTAAAATGATCAATGATTTGACTTTTTTTTTCATTCTCTTTTGTGTTTTTTTCATTGCAAGCAAAATAAATGAAGATATTAATACGAAAGAGTTTGTGCTTGCAATCATTGTCTAGAAGAAACTGAGTATTATCTGACAGAATTGCAGGGGTGCCAATACTTTTGGCCAACACTGTAGCTTCATGGTACATTAAGTGATATAGAAGGTAGGTGGGGAGGGATAGGATTTTTAGTTTAGATTATTAGATATTCCCTTTAATCATATTCAGGAATGGTGACAATTATTGTATGATGGCTCTATCTGGTGCCACATATAATTCTAGTTTCATACATGGTCATGAATGCAAGGGTGTTACTGTTAGGGTCCATGCACATGGAGTAAACGCGCGCTCATTTTGGCAAAATACACGTGTAAAGAATACACGTATAAAAATAAGACTCCCATTGACTTCAATGACTTTTTACACGTGTATTTTGACATGTATTTGATGTTTATTTTGGCGTGTTTTTTGATGTGTTTTTTTACACGTGTAAAAAAATATCGTTGAAGTCAATGGGAGTCTTATTTTTACACATGTATTTTGCCAAAATGAGTGCGCGTTTACTCCGTGTGAATGGACACTTATGGTACTGCACCAAAGCGACTGGGGCCCTGCAGCCCCTTTGCTGAATGTGGGAATCTAGAGGTGGAATCCTCATAAATTACATATTGAAGACAATCCTACAAGTAGGCCTAGTAGACAGTCTAGCTGGGCTGTGAGAAACGTCCACCCTGAGGGCCAGTTCACACGGAGTTAACGCGCTCGCATTCTGGTACGTATACAGAATAACGTATATCAGAATGTGAGCACTCAAAACAGATCCCATTCATTTCAATTGGTCATTACGGGCATATAACGCCGTAATACGCCCGTAACGACCCACTGAAATGAATGGGATCTGTTTTGAGCGCTCACATTCTGACACGTGTATATGTGCCAGAATGCGAGCACGTTAACTCCGTGTGAACTGGCCCTGACAGTACACGTCTATAGACATGAACTGGGGGGGTCATTCCTCACAGCTTAGCATCATGGCTGGGTGGTAAGGGTCCATTCACATGGAGGAAAATGGTGAGGAATTTGGTGTGGAATTTCAGTGCTGAAAAAAACACTTTTTTTTTTCATTGCTTCAATTCAGCACCAAATTCCTCACCATTTTCCTCCATGTGAATGGACCCTAAGGAATGCCACTCTCTGACAACACAGAGATATGGAGGAGTAGTTCAGGGTGGGGGGAGCGTTCCTCACAGCCCAGCTAGACTGTCAGGAACGCCCTTCTGACAGTGGGCAGAGATTGGTGCCGAAGCTAACTGCACCGATATCTCCAATCTCAGGACATAAAATAGGAAAGTTCACAATGCGCTGAATTCAGTGCACTGTCGGCTTTCTAGCGTACATGTGAATGTGGACATGAAAGGATGACTGAAGTGGGCTCCATCCTACGTGTAAGTTTTCACTCCATATATCAACTATGATTATACCTAAGCTAACTCTATTTCCTTCAGATATGCCTTACTTTACATTTCTGTTAAAAAAAATCCTAATAAATATTCATTAGATGTACATTAACGCCTGTCTGACATTCCCTATTGACTGCAAGGCCTTCTAAAACATGAGCCTGGTTTAATAAATACAGTTAATTTAGCTGTTGCTGAACTAGACTATAGTAACTGCATGCTATGTTTTACAAGTCTATTTTTTTGTGTTGTTTAGAAAAATAATGTTTTTAGTGTTTCGGAGTAATGCCCACAGCTTTGCTAATGGTGGTCACATATGCCTCTGGTACGTTCCCGGGGAAGGCACCGCAGATCCCATCCTCTCCTCTGGGATGACTCTTCAGCTGGCGACCTTGATTAGTGCTGAGACTTTACGACTCACATACATCTGTAAGCGCTTGTAAACAATATTCCAGCCGCCCTCCGTGCGCCATATCCAGGGAGACTTCCATCAGCTGGTGTTTTAAATAAAGGTGAATTATAAAAAAAAAAAAATGGAGCAAAATTGATTTTGTGTTTGTTTTGTTACTGTATGAAATACATAAGATACAAACGCTGCAGAATTTACATAGCTAATCGGGAAGTACTGTAAAAGTTCATTAAATCTGATCTAGGGAATTCATTTGAACTCAAGTAAGCAAATTAAGTGCTGAGTTAATTATGTTGTTAATTACTTAATTAACCATTATCTTTTTAACTGATGCCATTAATAAATTGACATACATTTCTATTTGAATACATTTATGTGTTGAGCGTCTTTTTGTTTTCTCAATGTCTCTCGGGCTTATTTTTTCCCCCAAAGTTTTCTATCTAATGTTTATAGTGAAGGAGTCTTTCCCAGCTGACTATTAACACATAATTAATCATATTACATTCCTAATGAACACGTTGTACATGGATTAGATTTTAAAGCAGTGACTTTAATTAAAAAAAAAAAAACTCTTACACATCATTCATTAAATTTGTTTTTGCTTACTATATGGTGTAATAATGCTATATTCCCTTTGGCAATCTACAGTCTTGCGTTAACACATAATTGTGCGCAAATATATAATTTTCTTGTACTGTATTAGATATGTGTCAGTGAATGCTTTGCAAATGCAAAATGGTGAAATTTTTGATTACTAACTAGAAATGCTAATACAAAGCAACTCGGATTAAAGCTTCATATACAGCAGTCATGAATGATATAATACAGCATTGAATATTAAACCCATTCAAATATTTAGCCCCACATTGTACCACTGTTGCATCCAATTTTATGTGGCCATATACACAAGGTTTTTTCTAAAAATGAAAATCTGAGAGATAAAAAAAATATAAGGCGGGCTTGATCACATGACATTTTATGCCTTGCCTCTATAGGAGAACGTGGTGGTCTGCAGAGTGAAGTCAGTGCTATTCTTTACAATATGGCTATATCATTTGTACGAGGTCTCGGCACATAAAATCGCCACCGCCTATAAGCATTAATTGTAATATGTGAAATTCTGCTGATTTGGTTGCTGTAGATTATTATTATTATTATTATTAGGCAGGTTATTCTATTGCTCTGTTTACATCTGTTTTAAAGCCTTAATGGCTTCTAAAGGGTTGTCCTGGGCGCCCCTGGCCATGCACAGTTGGGGGCCTCATGTTAATCTATGTTAGTCTGTGTGTGGTTTTGCAACATCCGTCAGACTATGAGGAGACTGTCCTGAGAGACTTAAGTATTGGGGTTTGGGTACGTAACCACTACCAGCATCATGTTAAAATGAGCAATAAAGAAGAGAAACCTAAACACATACGTGACCAGCAAGGTTTATCTTATGACCATATTTATCTTATTGTTTAGTGGAGAAGTAAGGTGTATGTATACTTTGGGGTTACATTCATAATGGGGTATGCACCCCTCTTATACATATTAGTCACATATTGCAGGTACTGTAACAAATATGCTATTTGCATGAGAGGTACTATAGGGAGTGGGAATATGTCATTGTAGTGCTTGTAATATAAGGAATGCCCCCTTACAATATAGTGCTACACACAGTACTGTCAGGAGGGGCCTTCCCAGATAGATTGTCAGGAAAGCCCTTCTGACAGTGAAGAGCTATCAGTAATTGCACTGATATCTCTTTCCCTGGGGCACATAACGGGAAAGCCGGCAGTGCGCTGAAGTCAGTGCACTGTCGGATTTCTAGCGGCCTTTTCTTTGAAGGCCTTTTTTTTTTCCCCCTGTAAACTCTATGTTGATGCCTTTTCCCAAAAAGCTCTACTTTTGTCTCATCTGACCAGAGAACATTCTTCCAAAATGTTTTTGGCTTTCTCAGGTAAGTTTTGGCAAACTCCAGCCTGGTTTTTTTATGTCTCTGGGTAAGAAGTGGGGTCTTCCTGGGTAGCCTACCATACAGTCCCTTTTCATTCAGATGCGGATGGATAGTACGGGTTGACACTGTTGTACCCTCGGACTGCATAGTCTTGCATTGAAATCTCTCGTCAATTTTTCTTTTCCATCCACATCTAGGGAGGTTAGCCATAGTGCCATGGACTTTAAACTTCTTGATGACACTGCGCACCGTAGACACAGGAACATTCAGGTCTTTGGAGATGGACTTGTAGCCTTGAGATTGCTCATGCTTCCTCACAATTTTGCTTCTCAAGTTCTCAGACAGTTCTTGGGTCTTCTTTCTTTTCTCCATGCTGAATGTAGTACACACAAGGACACAGGACAGAGGTTGAGTCAACTTTAATCCATTTCAACTGGCTGCAAGTGTGATTTAGTTATTTAGTTTAGTTTCTGTCAGGTAATACTCAGTTTCTTCTAGACAATGATTGCAAGCACAAACTATTTCGTATTAATATCTTCATTTATTTTGCTTGCAATGAAAAAAACACAAAAGAGAATGAAAAAAAAAAGTCAAATCATTGATCATTTTACACAAAACTCCAAAAATGGTCTGGACAAAAGTATTGGCACCCTCAGCCTAATACTTGGTAGCACAACCTTTAGACAAAATAACTGCAAACAACCACTTCCGATAACCATCAATGAGTTTCTTACAATGCTCTGCTGGATTTTTAGACCATTCTTCTTTGGCAAACTGCTCCAGGTCCCTGAGATTTGAAGGGCGCCTTCTCCAAACTGCCATTTTGAGATCTCTCCAAAGGTGTTCTATGGGATTCAGGTCTGGACTCATTGCTGGCCACTTTAGAAGTCTCCAGTGCTTGCTCTCAAACCATTTTCTAGTGCTTTTTGAAGTGTGTTTTGGGTCATTGTCCTGCTGGAAGACCCATGACCTCTGAGGGAGACCCATCTTTCTCACACTGCGCCCTACATTATGCTGCAAAATTTGTTGGTAGTCTTCAGACTTCATAATGCCATGCACACATTTTTCTTTTCCATCCACATCTAGGGAGGTTAGCCACAGTGCCATGGGCTTTAAACTTCTTGATGACACTGCGCACGGTAGACACAGGAACATTCAGGTCTTTGGAGATGGACTTGTAGCCTTGAGATTGCTCATGCTTCCTCACAATTTTGCTTCTCAAGTCTTCCAACAGTTCTTGGGTCTTCTTTCTTTTCTCCATGCTGAATGTAGTACACACAAGGACACAGGACAGAGGTTGAGTCAACTTTAATCCATTTCAACTGGCTGCAAGTGTGATTTAGTTATTGCCACCACCTGTTAGGTGCCTCAGGTAAGCAACAGGTGCTGTTAATTACACAAATTAGAGAAGCATCACATGATTTTTCAAACAGTACCAATACTTTTGTCCACCCCTTTTATATGATTGGTGTGGAATTATATCCAATTTGGCTTTTTGACAATTCTTTTTGTGGTTTTCCATTGAAGACAAATTAAATGAAGATAATACCAAATAATTTGTGATTGCAATCATTTTCTGGAAGAAAATGAGTATTATCTGACAGAATTGCAGGGGTGCCAATACTTTTGGCCAACACTGTAAATTGTAAATAAAACAATCTATATCTGGTATGCCCAGAATTTTACCAAAACATACAATACAGGTGACATGTCATTTTGGCTGTAGAGTAAACGCCATAAAAATGAAGACCGTAAGAAAGGCGCAGAAGTGCACTCTCTCTCCAATTCCACCCCATTCAGAATTGTTTTCCAGTTTCCCAGTACATTGTACAGAATAATAAATGGTACCATTAGGAAGAACAATTTGTCCCGCAAACATCAAGCCAATGGCTCTGTGAATTGAAAAATAAAAAAGTTATGGAGTTTGGAAGACAGGGAGTCAAAAACAAAAATTGATCATTGAAAAATTCCTCCAGTGGGAAGGAGTTAAGGCTAAGGGAGGGTTCACATGGTGTAATGTGCCGTGTGATGTGGCATGTCTACACTGCGGGAGCTTTTGCGGGCCGTACATGCAAAATCACGGCCGCAAAATAGCGCGGCGCATATGATCCCCGCTCCCATTGAAATCAATGGGAGCGTGTACGGCCTGCAAAAGCTCCCGCGGCGTAGACATGCCACATCACACGGCACGTTACACCATGTGAACCCTCCCTAAGACCACAAGGGAAGGGTTACTGCATTTCTGACAAAAATAGCTGGTTTGTGCCAAAAGTATCATGAGTATCAAAAGTATGGCTAGCCCATGTTTCAACCTTTAGGGTGCATTCACACTACGTTTCCTGAAGCTTATTCTGAACGTAAAACACGTTCAGAATAAGCGGCGTATAAAGCAGTTCCTATTCATTTCTATGGGAGCCGGCATACGAGCGCTCGCCATAGAAATGAATGGGCTGCTTCTTTCACTATGAGCAGTCCCATTGAAGTGAATGGGAAGTGCCGGCGTATACGGCTAGCTCTGCTCATGCTGAGCCGTACATGCCGGCACTTCCCATTCAATTCAATGGGACTGCTCGCAGTGAAAGAAGCAGCCCATTCATTTCTATGGGGAGCGCTCGTATGCCGGCTCCCATAGAAATGAATGGAAATGCTTTATACGCCGCTTATTCTGAACATGTTTTACGTTCAGAATAAGCTTCAGGAAACATAGTGTGAATGCACCCTTACATCGTAAAAATAAAAGTCTGTCTGAACATGCTGCATGTTGAAAACCTACAGCTGTGTTTTTTTTTACCTGCATTGCGTGGGTTTAAATCCCTTTCACTATACTGTTACTGTGTATTGAGCAGGCTAGCTGCCAGCTATTCATCTGGTCCAATGCTACTCTCCTCTAGCTTACTAGAACCAGCAATGACAGCTTACAGCTGTGATTGAATGCTTTACATCATTTGGTCAAGGGTTAGTGAACTGGAGTTACCCCAGACTACTTGATTTAAAGCAGCCATGATAGTTTTAAGACAGTGATTCTCAATAGGGGTGCTTTGGCACCAAGAATTGTCTTGGAAATCTGCCAGAGGCATGCAACATTCTTGTTGAGAAGATGAGTGCATGACATCATGTAAAATTTTCTGCGTCCTTAAAGTTTTTTTGTCTTTTGGTAAAAATTATTTGGTGGGGTGCCCTGAGCAAAGTTTTTCCCTTCAGGGTTGTCCGGAGTCTGCCTTAAGTCATCATTGCCAGCTTTAACGGGGTCTAGGTTTACTTACGGGCCTGGTGGGGTATGGGGCCCTCGGCCAGCTGGAGATGACCAGGGCCCCAGACCACCATGATAGCGGTTGGGGAAAGCCTTGTTCCCTGACCACTATAAATATTGTAAATGAAAAGAGGCATATCGCCGGGCCCTTTTCCAATAGATGCTAACCCAGGCAAGATGACTTAAAATAATAAATACTTATATTCAACTCTCCTGGGCTCAGCATCCTATCTGGTGCTCTTCCGCCATAAGACTGAGGCCTGTGATTAAGCCCCAGTGGTCACTTGGGGCGCAGTGGCATAATTATCATTGCGCCCCCACATGACCGCTGAGGACCAAACAGTTACTCTCCGTTATAAGTCCATTACCAATAGACATCAATGTATAAAAAATATAACGGACGCTTACTATCCATCAAGACTCCGTTTTTTCAAGTGGACAAAAAAGTCCTGCATGTAGGATTTTTTTTCCGAGGAAAATAACGGACTTCTGATGGATTGAATGTAAAAACAGATACAAACGGACACTAACAGATACAAGATAAGATCCCATTGACATGAATGGATATTTTAACGGATTTCTGACGGTTCAGCTAGTGTTCATTGCTAAAATCGTGTAACGGACAATAGCTACAGACACTATTGTCACCAACGGTAGTGCGAACGTCCCCTTAATGATATCAGACTTCAGACCTGAGTAAATTCAGGCACCACACTAAATTTAGACAGCAAACTGTAGCTAGTTTATGAGCTGGGTGTAGCTGTAGGAGGTGCAGCAATAGCAGTCGCTTTGGGACCCTGGACACTGAGGGGGCCCCTAAGGTACCTTTGACACATAAAATATACCATTGTTTTAAAGGTAACAAGGAAGGAAGGAGCATCATTACAGATTTTGCATTGGAATGGAAACAATACTGAGAGCTGCGTGTTCTGGTAAACATATTATCTGCGAGGTGCTAACAACCAGACAAATTAACATATGTGGGTGAGGCAGCTAAGCTGAAATCTCGCCTGACTCTGTGTTTTTGTGTTTACCCTGGCATCAGTGGTGTAAGTAGGTATGGCGGGGCCCGGAGGCGAACTTTTGACATGGCCCCCCCCCCCCGACTGACACCGACGCCCTCGACCGAACCCCCTCCTACGCATTCCTGCGCACTCTATTATCCCCCATAGTGGCCCCTACACACAGTATTATCCCCCATAGTGGCCCCTCCACACAGTATTATCACCCATAGTGTCCCCTGCACACAGTACTATCCACCATAGTGGCCCCTGCACACAGTATTATCCCCCATAGTGGCCCCTCCACACACTATTATCCCCAATAGTGGCCCCTGCACACAGTATTATCCCCCATAGTGGCTCCTGCACACAGTATTATGTCCCACTATGGACACCCATAAACAATTATTATACTCTGGGGTCTTTTCAGACCCCCGAGTATAATATTCGGAGGCCCAGGGGGAGAAAAACATAAAAAAAACCCTCTGTTACTCACCTATCCCCCGTCTCCTATGCTGTCGGCCTCTGAAGTAGTCGATCTTCAATGACGTCAGACGTCACATGACCCGGGACGCAGGCTGGGGTAAAGAGACATCAGACGACTAGGCCGAAGCCTGCCCGGATCGTGGAGAGGTAAGTAACAGTGATTTTGTTGATGTTTTTTGATTTTGTGATGTTTCTTACCTCTCCCAGTCCGCCAATCATTATACTTAGCTTATACTTGAGTCAAGCAAAAAAAAAATTATTATTATTATTATTATTATTTTTTTTTTTTTTTTTTTTTTTTTTTTTGGGGGGGGGTGGTTGACAGCCGCAATAGTAATGTATAGAATCTCCCATAAAATAGTGAAAAAAAGAAGCTTTAAAAAAATATAATAAAAAAATTAAATAAATAAAACTTCCGTCGGGAAGGGGTTAATAAGAGCACTGCAGATACCCTATATTCAGCCAGGCTGAATTCCAAGTGGGGGGGGGGGGGAAACCCCAGTCCTCAAGCTCAGGAAAGGGGATGACAGACAACCAAAACACCCCCTCCCCCTTCCCCAGCACTCAGCAACTACTGCACCCAAAAACTCCGACCATTTTAATTTTTGAAATTTTCCAGTAGCTGCTACATTTCCCCCCTCGGCTTATACTCGAGTCAATAAGTTTTCACAGTTTTTTGTGGTAAAATTAGGGGCCTCGGCTTATACTTGGGTCGGCTTATACTCGAGTATATACAGTAATTTACTTTTTTTTTTTTACAATAAAATGTCACATTGGCCCCAACTTTTTCATCTTCACAAGGGGTTAAAAGAGAAAAAAAGCAACTATTATTTGTTAAGCAATTTCTCCTGACTAAAGAAATGCCCTACATGTGGACATAAACTGCTGTATGGTCACACAGTGGGGCTGAGAAGGGACAGAAAAATATTTGGAGGACAGATTTTGCTGGAATTGTTTTTAGGTAGAATATTGCATGTGCTGACCCCCTGAATTGTCAGAACAGTGAATATCCCCAATAAATGACCTCAATTTTGAAATTATATGTCTTAAAAATTTATACAAATCATTTGGATCCCACTGGAATGACATTAATTTATTTTCCAGAAATTACTGCATAACAGAAGATAAAAGATAAATCAGATACACTGTGTCTTTTCTTTATCCCCCTTTTGAAACACTCTGTGCCTTTTTTAGGTATTTCCTTTCTTTGCAGTTTGTAGGACTTCACCGGGAAAGTGTTGCCCTGGTACAGTACAGTCTCCCTTACTTCCAGAAGTACTGGAGCATGGTCCTTTCTGGTCCCCAAGAACATAGTATTACTAGTAGTATTATAATAATCTTAATAATTTCCTTAAACTGAAGGAAAGTTTATACAATATCAAACAAAAATCTACTTTTTCGGACATTGCATTTTAAATGAAACCGAAGATAGAATGAAAATGTTTGGTTTGGGAAAAAATATCTTTTTTTTTAATCTTTATTTAATGATTTTCTAATAAAAGAATAAACAAAAGACAACAAAATGGTATGGCAGAGATACATACAGACAATGCAGTGAAACCAGCAGACTCAGAAACTGAAATCACTTACCCGAAAACTTCCAGACACAGGATGAAAGTCTGAAGATGCAGAAAACAGGAGATGGTGGTAACCAGAAGATGGCAGCAGTAGAAAAATAGAGTAGTTGTCCAATTCTAGTCCTTAACGAGAGGTCAGTACAGTACATAGGGATAATCCAGGAGAGGTGAAACAAGCCAGGTCAGTAACAGGAGAGCAGAGCAGTACCAAATCGTAATCAAGGAGCAGGAGTCTAAAGGCAAACGGAGTTTGTAGCAGGAGAGAGTAGAGGTACAATGTCAGGAGACGAGAGCAGAGCTGGGGATGGAACCAAGAAGTCAGGCAAGAAACACATGGAACACAGGAAAGAAAAGCTAACATCCAGTGTAGACCGAATAGCTAGCAGTTAATGGGAGAAGAATTGAGGAATAAACAGTTTATGACAGGAACAAAGATTTGCCAGCAGAAGAGAGGTCCTGGTCCGTGTTAGGAGAAGACCGGCAACAACTGCATCACTACTGCGGAGGTTCCGACACTACTTCTAACAGTACCGCCCCCTTCTACCAGGGCCCACTGGGCCACTAAAGGCTGGGCCAGACTTAAGAGGAAACTTTCGGTGGAAATTTCTAACTAAAGTCTGTTTATGGACTGACCTGGCTCACTCCCAAGAACAATCCTCTAGATCGTAACCCTTCCAGTGTATCAGATATTGTAAGACACATCTGACACTTTGTGAGTCCAAAGTCGTGGCCACCTCATATTCCTGATTCTCCTCAACTAAGACAAGTGGAGCAGGACTGTTGGATGGGAGAACAGGTGGAAAATACTTTTTTTTTAACAGATATTTATGAATATCATTGTGGATCTTGAACAATGGAGAGAGAGAGAGAGAGAGAGAGAGAGAGAGAGAGAGAGATGGAAAGACACTGGGTTAATAATTTCAGTAATCTCATAGAGTCCAATAAACTTAGGCCCAAACTTGTGAGATGGAACCTTTATCTTCAGGTTCCTGGAAGAGAGCCAAACCTTCTTCCCCAGGGCAAACATAGGACCTGCTGAGCAGGCTCTATCGGCTATGCTCTTAGTAGCTACCTGAGCATTCTTCAAATTACACTGCACCTGATGCCAGACAGTACGTAACCTCTCAGCCTCCACATTTACACCTGAACTGGCAGTTGTAGGAGAAAGGTAATAAAAGCGGGGATGGAAAGCATAATTACCCAATCTGACTGATTAGCAAAGACATAGCATCTCAAATACTGTTCCAAAGTCTGGTTGAAGCATTCAGTTTGTCTGCTGGTGTCAGGGTCAAAAGCAGAGGAAAAAGAGAGCTGAATACCCAGAAGATCACAAAAGATCACAAAAAGTCCTCCAAAACTTAGCCACACACTGAACGCCTCTGTCAGATATAATGTTTTTCGGAATACCATGGAGCCTGACCACATGATCCAAAAACAAATGTGACAATGGCTTAGCGTTGGGCAGTTAGGAGAGAGGAAAAAAGTGACATATCTTACTGAACCCGTCCACCACTGTCCACAGAACCGTCTTCCCCCCAGATACAAGCAAATCCGTAATAAAGTCCATTGAGATATGTGACCAAGGTGTCTCGGGCACCAATAAAGGGAGTAATCCTCCCGAGGGTTTATTCCTTGGAATCTTAGCTCTAGCACATACCATGCATGCAGATACATAGGCCACAATATCCCGAGACTTTGAAGGCCACCAGTAATGTTGAAACACTAGCTTCTTAGTGTCATAGAAGCCATGGATGAGTCATGAAGTTCTCTTAAGACCCTTAATCTAAAATGAGGTGGAACAAAAAATTTCCCCTCAGGTGTCTCTGGAGGAGCCAACTGCTGATTCTCCCTGATCTCAGATGCTAAACCCACAAGGACAGCAGAGACTACAATTTTCTCAGGGATAATTGATTCAGGCTGAGAATTATCAGGCTGAGAACAACAAAAACTTCTAGACAAAGTATCAGCTGTAATATTTTTGGACCCTGGCCTAAATGTAACAATAAAGTCAAACCTGGTAAAAAATATCGCTCACCTGGCCTGTCTGGGGTTTAAACTTTTAGCAGACTCCAGAAAAACCAAATTCTTATGGTCATATACACAGTTATTTTGTGTCTGACCCCCTCTAGGAAATGTCGCCACTCCTAAAATGCCTATTTGATGGCCAGATCTTGTATCAAATTCTGCATTTGATCAACTAAAGCTTAATTAGGTTCCATAACGGACCTCTGGACACCACCAAATGAAGTACCTTTTTTGGGCTGGCTATTTTGTTAAGATTCCGGCACTACTCCTAAAAGTGGCTAAAATAACAGCAGAGAAATCCACATATAATGAGACATCGGGGTTCCCTAGAGACTGTTAAAAGCCAAATCCAAAAGACATAGGGTGCATTCACACGGAGGAAAATGGCACTGAATTTGGTGAGGAATCCGCATCAGATTCAGCACTGAAACAAAAGCCTCCCATTGACTTCAATGGGTACCTTTGGAATCCGCATCAGATTGACTTCAATGGGTTCCTTTTTCTGCTAGCAAATTGTAGGAAATTAAGCATTCTGATGGGTGTGTAGGTACCAAGGTTCCCAGGTGGAGAGGAAGCTAGAACGAACAGGAAGTCCCCAACTGGAAAGCTATTCAAATCTGTAGAGTTGGTTAACCTTTGGGAAAAAAATCTTTTCATGTATTCAGTAATTTATTTTAATGGCACATTCTAAAAATATATCTGTCTGGCTGCTTCATATAAAACAGTCTGTGTCTCTAATGTTAAAAACAAGTTATTTTTATAGCAGTTAGAATTCCTTTTTTATGGGCAACCCTTTCTGCTTTCAGAAAGGGAACATACAGTTATTGAATTGTGGCTAGAACAGCATGCATGGATGCATTGCATTAGAAAACATTGAAGCCAGTTTGTCTCATTGTGTTAGTGCATCAACAAGAATGCTGGGAACAGTCTTATAACAACATTTCTGAATAATCTTTGTTCTGCAGTGTCGCTATTATGAGAAAATATCACCAATACAGACCCGAGTATGTGACAGTTTTACAAATACTAGATTTATACAAACTATCAAAAACATACCAGAAAAAATATAATATTATATATATATATATATATATATATATATATATATATATATATATATATATTGTTTAGCTCATTTAACCCCTACATCTGTTGTATACTGTATGTGTGGCAGACGTCAGCATTTCAAAGATGAGGGTCACTCAGGTGAGTGAGCATCATAGCTGCTATGTCTCTGCTATTTTACACAGATGTGACTACGGTATGTGGGAGGTTCCTTCACTTTTTTTCCTGTTTGTGGCAACCAAAGCGCCTCCTCCTTCCTTGCAGGGAGATCACGATTGCCATTCTGTTGCATTGCAGCCTGGAGCCTCCTAAAGCCTCCCATACTTGCCAATGTAGTAACATAGTGATAGTAATGCAGTACAATTGCGTTTTCAAAGCCAATGGGGTGTGTGTTAACAAAAGTTAAAAAAAAAAACACATAGGAAACAAATATTCAAATATCTACTTTTCCCTATTGTACAAATAAAAATAAAAAAAATAAAAATAAATTAAACATAACGGGTGCATTTCTCAAGATAGTAAAGGTTATGAATTTAGTCTGGCACACATGGATTAAAGGGATTATCTGGTTTCATATTCTTTCATATCTTTAGCATAAACTGTCAATAATACAACTGTGGGAGCCCAACACTCCTTCAGATCACTGATATTGAGGCAAACCTCTTCAGATCAGCAATACCAAGACGGTGCGGGACAGCCATGCTGCTCACTCGTGTGGCTTTTGGTAAGTGGAGATTAAAGAAAAAAACACAAAATAAAAAATGGCTGCAACAGGAAAGAAATAAAACTTTTGGGTAGAAGGCATCCTTTCCTCCTTATAAGACCACCAACACAAAGAATCCAACTAAAGATAAACCTTATGTCAACTCCTTATTTTTCTTACTTACAGTGCCTTGTGAAAGTATTCGGCCCCTTGAACTTTTCAACCCTTTGCCACATTTCAGGCTTCAAACATAAAGATATTAATTTTTTTTTTCTTAGGAAGAATCAACAACAATTGGGACACAATTGTGAAGTGGAACAAAATTTATTGGATATTTTAAACTTTTTTAACAAAGAAAAAACTGAAAAGTAGGGCGTGCAATATTATTTGGCTCCTTTACTTTCAGAGCAGCAAACTCACTCCGTTCAGCTCAGTGAGGATCTCTGAATGATCCAATGTTGTCCTAAATGACTGATTATGATAAATAGAATCCACCGGTGTGTAATAAAGTCTCCGTATAAATGCACCTGCCCTGTGATAGTCTCAGGGTTCTGTTTAAAGTGCAGAGAGCATCATGAAGACCAAGGAACACACCAGGCAGGTCCAAGATACTGTTGTGGAGAAGTTTAAAACCGGATTTGGATACAAAAAGATTTCTCAAGCTTTAAACATCCCAAGGAGCACTGTGCAAGCAATCATATTGAAATGGAAGGAGTATCAGACCACTGAAAATAAGACCTGGGCGTCCCTCTAAACTTCCATATCAAACAAGGAGAAGACTTATCAGAGATGCAGCCAAGAGGCCCATGATCATTCTGGATTAACTGCAGCTGTGGTGGGAGAGTCTGTCAATAGGACAACAATCAGTCGTACACTGCACAAATCTGGCCTTTATGGAAGAGTGGGAAGAAGAAAGCCATTTCTCAAAGATGTCCATAAAAAGTCTCGTTTAAAGTTTGCCACAAGCCACCTGGGAGACACACCAAACATATGGAAGAAGGTTCTGTGGTCAGATGAAGCCAAAATCAAACTTTTTGTCCACAATGCAAAACGATATGTTTGGCATAAAAGCAACACAGCTCATCACCCTGAACGCACCATCCCCACTGTCAAACATGGTGGTGGCAGTGTCATGGTTTGGGCCTGCTTTTCTTCAGCAGGTACAGGGAAGATGGTTAAAATTGATGGGAAGATGGATGGAGCCAAATACAGGACCAATCTGGAAGAAAACCTGTTGGAGTCTGGAAAAGACCTGAGACTGGGACGGAGATTTATCTTCCAACACATAATCCAAAACATAAAGCAAAATCTACAAAGGAATGGTTCACAAATAAACGTATCCAGGTGTTAGAATGGCCAAGTCAAAGTCCAGACCTGAATCCAACTGTGAATCTGTGGAAAGAGATGAAAACTGCTGTTCACAAACGCTTTCCATCCAACCTCACTGAGCTCCAGCTGTTTTGCAAGGAAGAATGGGCAAGAATTTCAGTCTCTCGATGTGCAAAACTGATAGAGACATACCCCAAGCGACTTGCAGCTGTAATCGCAGCAAAAGGTGGCACTACAAAGTATTAACGCAAGGGGGCCGAATAATTTTGCACGCCCCATTTTTCAGTTTTTCATTTGTTAAAAAACTTAAAAATATCCAATAAATTTAGTTCCACTTCACAATTGTGTCCCACTTGTTGTTGATTCTTCCCCCCCAAAATTAAAATTTGTCCCTGCAGCCCTGGGCTCTTCCTTCCTATCTTATCGTGTGGGCTCTCCCATCCTCCGCTTTAAGCAGGTCACTTCGTCTTCCTCGCTTCTCTCTCGCTCGGAGATTCTGACCCAAGCCTCATGCTCGGATACACCACCCTTTTCTTGGCAATATTCCCAGCTCTCTCATTTTTACTCCTCTTCGTGGTCCTCCCGAGACCTTCATAGGCCTCTGTCACCGTTTGAACGTCTCTGTATCTCCCCTTCCCCCCCCTCTCACACTGTCTCCCTTCTCTATGGTCTTTTGTTGGTTGGGGCTGAGGATTCGCCTCCGTCATTTATTAACGGGTGGGAGAGGGAATTGGGGGTCTCGTTCCCCCCAGATGTGTGGTCATTGGCCTTTCGTGCGGGTCATACTTTCTTCATATCATGTAGGGTGCAGGAGACCAACTTTAAGATACTTTCCAGATGGTATAGGGTTCCGGCCCACCTACATGATATTTATCCCTCCACTTCTGATAGATGCTGGAGATGTCTCTCCAACCACGGCACGATGGCCCACATTTGGTGGGGATGTCCTCTCCTTCATCCCTTTTGGACTGGGGTCAGACAGGTTATTCGGCAGGTGACGGGGATTGATCTGGCAGACGACCCGGCCCCGCTGCTTCTTTCACTATTCTCCCGGGTGTTCCGTAAACCCACCCGTAGACTACTTGGATTTTTATTGGTGGCAGCTCGCTCGGTCATTCCCAGGCTATGGAAGTCCATGACCCCTCCCTCGCTCGTTTGTTGGCTGAATGAGGTTCTTGCCTTGCGAACTATGGAAACCCTGGTGGCTGAGCTCCGTCAGGATGATACCAAGCATCAACAAACCTGGCTCCTTTGGAACCATTTTTATTATTCTGCCGACTTCCGTTCCCTCTTTCCTTCTGTGTCCCCTGTGTAATGTCCCCCTGTGTGGTTTGTTTGTTAGATTTTTCCTTATTTCCTCTGTTTATTGTTACTCATATGTTTTAAGGTTCTCGCATATGGTTTGTTCCTCAGCTCTGCTGCGCCAGAGCGTTTATCTGTTTTGTGCCCATCTCCCTCCCCTCCCCCCCCTCTCCATCCCCTTCTTTTCCCCCAAGTTTTGCCGTTATTTGATTCTTCTGTACATTACTTCCTCCCCCCCAATCCCCCCCCCCTTTTCAAACCCCCTCTTTTTTTTCTTCCCCTCTTCGGTTTTGTGTAAAAAAATTTCTTGGAAAAATTTCAATAAAACTTCTAATGTTGAAAAAATTAAAATTTGATATCTTTATGTCTGAAGCCTGAAATGTGGCAAAAGGTTGAAAAGTTCAAGGGGGCCAAATAATTTTGCAGGGCACTGTATCTTCTGTCTAATATCACAAAGGCAGAACATGAAAAATAATTTATAACAACAGTATATTTTTATCTTACACTAGTTTCTCACTAGGGAGAGTGTTTGCCTACATAGGCAGTACGGAGACTTACAAGTCATTCCTGCTCCGCTAGGGATTCCGGGTAAAAAATATGCAAATCTATTCTCCAGGATGTAATTAGGAGAACAGTGCACTCTGTACACCGCCCTCTAGAGGGCAGCATCCAAAAGGAACAGATTCCCAGCTATGGACAGCGCTGTTTCGGCCTATTGGGCCATCCTCAGCATAGCGTAGGGATAGGCAAACACTCTCCATGATGTGTACGATTATCCCCTGACCCTGGTCTATAGTCTCTCACTCTGCCAAATCAGTATCCCTACGCTATGCTGAGGATGGCCCGATAGGCCAAAACAGCGCTGTCCATAGCTGGGAATCTGTTCCTTTTGGGATAGAAATACTAATTTGGCAATTAAATCCACATCATGATTAAAAAGACTTTTTAACTGAGTCATGCATGATGTTAAGGATGCTTCCCTCTAGAGGGCGGCGTACAGAGTGCACTGTTCTCCTAATTACATCCTGGAGAATAGATTTGCATATTTTTTACCTAGGTTCTCACTAGCATTTGTCTTTCCAGGTCTACTTGGAGACCCGAAAAACGGAAACCCAATCCATTTAAAAATCAGTTACTCATTGAAACCCATGGACCCCATAGACTGTAACGGGTCTGCTGGGTTTACGTCTGGTTTCTGCCTGAAAAATACAGAGAGAAAAGTCCTGCATTCATCATTGTCCATCCAACCACATGCAACATTAAGCAGTGCTGACATCTTGGCATAGGCACATATTAATCTGCACACAGTCATAAATCAAGGTCTCTCGGTTCAAGGAATCTGTCCCTCTCAGTTTGCCAAACATGGCGATAACTAGGATAGGAGGCATTGCACAGTCATCCCACATCACGATCTGACTTCTGAGGTTTCATGGTGCCACAAAATATTATTTGTAATCTGTTTTTATGTCCTTTCCACGTGCTACAGATTGACAATTTGGTAATTCGCAAATTTTATTGTGAACTGATACTTCCTCGATTTGCAGAACCTTACGGCTTGTCCTACTTGCTGTTGCAATTTGAATATTTAGGAGGGTATATGTACCAAGGGAAATCAGCTCCATTGCTACCGACTTGCGCTATGTATAGCTAGCCAGGTTTGTCTTTCAGGGTTCAGGGAAAACTGAACATCCAATGAAGTAGAGCTCTAATAGATATTATTTGCTGGATACTATATCTACCTCTATAAAACTTCTTACTACCAAATGATAACTTGATTTTCATTTCAGCAATTTGGGATAGCCATTACTGGATATCTGTTTTTGTTGTTTTTTGTTTACAAATCAGCCAAGGCAAAAAGGATAGGATGTTATTCTACTGATATTAGAATACTCTCCCTGAATGACATCAGAATCACTATATAGAGTCTAAAAGCACTGATGCACTAGTATATAAAACGTAATATTTAATAAACACTAGAGATGAGCGAACACTAAAATGTTCGAGGTTCGAAATCCGATTCAAACAGCCGCACACTGTTCGACTTTTCGAACGGGTTTTGAACCCCATTATAGTCTATGGGGGGAAATGCTCGTTTCAGGGGTACGCAACATTCGATCAAATTCTACTTACCAAGTCCATGAGTGAGGGTCGGGCTGGATTCTTCTCCCTGCGCAGCGTCCCCGCGTCCTCTTCCGGCCTTGAATTCACTCTGCTAGGCATCGGGCCTGGGCAGAGCTGACTGCACATGTCCACACTACAAGCGGGCATGCGCAGTCGGCTCTGCCCAGGCCCGATGCCTGGCAGAGTGAATTCAGAGCTGGAAGAGGACGTGGGAATGCTGCGCAGGGAGAAGACTTCTAAAGGTAAGAGAAGAACCAACGTTGATTGGCAATGTATAGCATTCTGCCAGTCAACGCTGGTTCTGCATCGAATCTTAACTTCGAACAGCTAGTAGTACTCGATCGAGTATGAGTATTTCGAATACTGTAGTATTCGATCGAATACCTACTTGATCGAATACTACGCGCTCATCTCTAATAAACACCCCTAAAAAGAGTCCTCAGGACCACAAAAACGATACAAATATTCACATACAGATGATGATACATATCAATCAGCATATCACACTTGGACCACTACTGTTTAATCCAAGAAAAAGTCCAGCCAAGATCATCAAAGAGACATGCTGTTATATCCACCACATAAATATATAAAGATGGTTTGGTCTTACCGACTTTTGTAGTCAAGGGGGTCTTGGGGATATTGCACCATGGATACTATGTAGTCCCTATTGTCACCCTCAGCGTCTGTCCCTATGTTCCCCAACAAGACTAGCCCTGACAAGGGCATTCTCAAACTGAACCTTAACAAAAAAGATATCGCTATGAGTCCCTACGTATTTCACAGTGTATGCCCACCGATATTCAGGGGACCTAACTCTCTTATTCTGAAAAAAGCCTCCAGGAGAAAACATACACATCCCAAACACAGTGGTGTAGGGAAAACTCCAAGGAGGGGTGCACAGAAAAAAGTCCAGTTACAGCGATTCTAGTGCTTACAAGACATACTATTTGGCAGAGGCAACTAACATTTGATCTAGGTGGACTATAAATCAACTTAATGCTCCCCCGATCTTATTAGAGGAACATCACTAAGGGCTCGTTCACATCTGTGCCCGGGGTCTCCGCTTTCAGGTTTCCATTTCCTGCCCGAAACTGGGCAGGAGACAGAAACCTGCAGGCATTTTTCAAACCCATTCAAATGAACAGGTTTCTGTCTTCTGCATGCAACCTCAGAACGGAGACCAGCCGCTGGTGTGAACCCAGCGTCACCTGTATTTGGGGTAGCCGCATGTGCAATTTGAAAGTGTATACTATAGCATAACAACAAAGCCTCCATGACTTGGTCTTGTATGCTAAATGATGTGTAACAAAAAATATTTCCCAGACACTTACTAGGTCTCAAATTGTAGCTGGAAGACTCTGCTATTCTCAGAAGCCCCATAGCAGTGAATGGAGAGAGCTGCTCATGCACCTTCAAGACACGGTCGGGGATTCTTGAAAAAGATTTGGATCCAAGAGGTGGGACCTCAATTTGCTCAACATTAATGGCACATCCTGTGGATATGCTATCACTGTCACACATTGGAATATCTCTTTAAATAGTTGCAACTAGAAGCAATTGAAATGTAATACATGTAGTGTGTAGTGTAGTGTGAATTGTATATGTATGTACATCATATTAACCATACAGCTCATCCAAGCTATATTAATAATAATAATAAAATAACATTACATTGTATCTTCATCACCTCTTATTGTATTGTTTTACATGTGTATTTATATTTTCATGATGTGGATAATACAAATAGAGACATCCCTGTCAGTAGACTAAGCACTGAGCTCACTGTAGTGACTCCCACTGTGATGCATAGTGTGTGAGTATCTCCAGCAGCCCTCCCCGCCTCCACCCTCTTGGGCGCTGTCCACTATTGCAGTGCTGATCTGCCTGTGACGTTGTCTGGCCACTGATTGGCTTGCCTACCCTGCTGTTCCCTTTTCTTGCGGGGGCGCGCTTGGAAAGCTTCCAAAATCTTGAGATGTGGCATAACATCTCGAAGAAAGCACAGAGTGCAGTAACATTACCTCATTCACAGCAGTGCGAGATTACAGCTACTCTGTGCAGTAAACCGAGACTTGTATACATGGCGGTGGAGCAAGTAGTGCCTCACTGTAACAGTTCTCAGGACACATAATATGTGGTGTGTATATATATATATATGTGTGTATCAGATGCATGTTAATGTAATTATATAAATATTCTATATACTATGACTCTGTTCAGATATGTACAGATATGATACTTTTTCAAAACCGTTAACTTTTTATTACCACCTTGATTATTAATATGGCTCCGTAATTGGGCCTTAAAGAAAAACTAAACTACAAAAAACATGAAAAAAATTATAAACACATATACAAAAATGACCCCTATAAATATACCTGTAGAGCTGTGAACAAGCTGCAGGAACAAGCAGTGTTGCTGAAATCTTGCAGGCACGCAAAGATCCCGCCTTCATTTTTTGCGGAAACCAACTGGGTGCACCAACAGGATGACATTAAAGATACATACACACGCTGCAGGTTACACATGGATTTTGCAAACTGAGTTTTTTGCTGAAAATCCATAGGTAATACAGTACCATTTACTGTAAATAAATTAGATTTTCTTAATCTGATATACACAATGTAGATTTTTTCCGTGTGGAAATTGACATATGTGAATCTTTGTGTGGATTGTCACTTTGGATTTCATCTATTTCAGTGAGAGGGGTTTAGGCTAAGGGCCCATGTTGCGAAATGCAGCTAAAAAATACGCTGTGAAAAATTGCAGTAGAAACACATCATGTTTTTTTCCCTAGTATTATTTCATTGCATTTTTGTTGAGTTTCTTCCCTTATTAAACCTAATTGGAAAAAGCGACTGTTTCCGCTGGTATAATTGGCATGCTATTTTTTTTAAAACTTAGCTTAGCGGGGTCTAAGACCCCGCATAAAGAGCTGCAGTCAATGCTACTAAAAGACTGTCATGGAAAGGCATTGCATTTTTTCTGCAGCATTTTTCACAGTTATATCTGTTATACCTATATCGAAAAAACTAGCATTTCCGCAAGTATAATTGAAAACGCGATCGTTTTTGAATTCACAGCTTTTCTGTTGCAGATTTTTTTCTGCAATGTGTGGATGGGATTCACCAGAAAGCCCAAACATTTTGCAGGTGCTGAACAATGCAGCATTTTTTTTTTTTTGCTGTGGTATTTTCCCTGCAACCAAAATGCTGCGTCATTCACAAAGTGGAGCCATGGGCTAATAGTGGATTTAGGTATGGAAAATCTTCAGCAACCACTTTTAGGCCGGGGCCCCATGGGCCAGAAATGCTGCAATTTGCCTGCGGCAAAAATGCTGCGGGAAAAATCGCAGCATTTTAAAGTAACTACAAAGTAGATGGGATTCATGCATATTCCATGCCCACTTTGTGGTAAAAACCGCAGCGCAGACAAACTGCAATTTCCAAAACCGGCGCGATTTTGGAAATCACAGCATGTCAATTATATCTACAGAAATGCTGGCGGCATTCCCGTAGATATAATGGTAACAGAAAGTCCGCAGAGGAAAACTCAGTGAACTTTCTGTTCAAAGCGCTGTGGGAAGAACCACGGAGCCTTAGCCTTATGTGGACATGTAGCCTAAAACAAAGAAAAGTTTGTTGAAAAGGAGCAGGACTTGGCTCGTATCGACTATAGTGAATTCGTAGAGTACTGAAAGATCTGTTGTAGGAAATATGTACAGCTGCAGGAAAAAAATTATTGGGAGATTTGAGTATTATAAGTATTATTCTATTTTCTTTAGTTAATGTGGGTAGGACAATTGTGGCTCTTGGAATTTAGCAACTTGGAAAGGCCAAGTAGCAAGTTCTGTAGAGATAGATAAATAAAGGTAGATAATATTTAATATTTTATTTTGTATGTCATAGATGGAACAGAAAATATTCTGTCTTAATATGTACCTTTTGTTACATTTTAAATGTTTTAAATGTTTACATTAAAATGCACATCTAGTAAAGTTGAGACATCTCCAAAGGTTAGATGTCACCTATATTAACTATAAAACCAACTTGTTTATATTGTATATTTGTTACATAGAGTGTTAGGCAGTATAGCAATATATAGGAGGCCCCTGCAGATTCCCTTTAGGTTAGTATTGCTTTCTCCCTCTTTCCTTATTTTAATATACGATCATTGAGTTTGACTTTTTCCCACAGTTAGATTTAAGGCCTCTTCCATATAAAGATGATATAATTTATATAGTGCCTCCAAGTAGTATAGGATTTGTATACTTTTCTATAAGTTCTCCTCAAAAGTGAGTTCTTCTGACCAGCAAAATAACCATGAATAACCTCTTCAGTCCCCACATTGCGAATACGTGGCAAAACCAGCTCTCACTTATTCATAAAATCAAGGCTCCTCACACATACTGGGCCAGATAAACATATAGAGGGGAACACGTGGCACATGTCCAGTGCATGGCCCTTCTTGCTCCACAGATGCGGCACAAAGATGCGAATGGGGGCAGGAGCAGGGCAGTCTGAGGCAGGGCTATCTTGACCAAAAAACTGCTGTGGATTGAAATCTACTTCATTTCCCGACTGGCATAGATTTCTATCCTGGTGTATAGGGCCTTCATTAAAAGTGTCATGAGGAACACTATTCTTAATAAATCACCCCCCATACTGTCTATAGTTTTAGGTAGGGCATACTATGTCTAGAAAAACTGTGCCAGATTTTTCACAGTGTCTAATGTTTTTTGAAAGTCTGGCGCACTTTTAGACAGTTTAAGTTTACACAACTTATTAGATGGCCTTAATTTCTGACATATTTGCCCAAATCTGATGCATTTTTTAGTTGTAAATTAAGTCTCGACCCTTTGGGCAAAGGTACAGAAACTGTTATAAAGTGCCTGAAACACATAGAAAATGTAGTGTAAAGCATGAGCAACATCATTTATTTTATGCAGAATTCTGGTGGATTTCCATTAGTTTATCTGCCCCTGTGTTATAGGTGCAGGACAAGACAGCATTGAATAAACATACCGCGCTGAAGCCTGAGGAATGCTGCTGTGTTTGAATGAGAGCCAACAGTGAGAAGTAAAAGACTATCAGGTCTGTTTAGTGTAAGCTCTAGTGAATAGAGTAAACGGTAGGAGACTAAAGCAGACTAGACGTCTTGTGAGACATGTCCATTCCTAGCTCCTTCCTGGCTGCAGGCAGTGAAGGGTTACAGCTGTATGCCTGCACTGCGCGGTGTCAGCTTTCAGCACCTTGGAGAGATTCCATGCGCGCTCCCGGCTGCTGCCTTCTCCCTGGGAGATCAGTAGGGGAGCTCCTGCTGCCTGCTCTGCTCCCACTGACTCATTGTCGGGGGGCTCTGTGGGGGGCTGCACCAGCTGCATCAGGTGTGGGCATCTCCAGCTGCCACCAGACGGCCATCCTCAGGGATTAACCTGCCACTAACTATGGAGGAATTCCTGCAACGCACCAAATCAAGGCTGGTGAGTTCACTATCTCAGACTGAGCCTAGCTAGTGCTATGAGAGTCAAGCAGCCGGACCCCCCAGTATTAGGGATTGGGTGTATGGAGTTTGTATTCTTATGGAGTTTGTATTCTTATGGAGTTTGTATTCTTATGGAGTTTGTTGCTGACATCAGCCCCACCCTGATCACTTGTGTATGGGGCATTAGCTGTAGTTCACAGGGAGTTGCCAATATCACTATAAGTGCAGTTAGTGCTGGAGACTTCAGGCTCTGGAGTTGTGTGTAATCCATTGTGATACAATAGTCATTATCTCTCTATCTATCTATCTATCTATCTATCTATCTATCATCTATCTATCTATCTCCTTTCTATCTATCTATCTATCTATCTATCTATCTATCTATCTATCCCTCTATCTATCTCCTATCTATCTATCTATCTATCTATCTATCTATCTATCTATGTCTGTCTATCTATAAACCTATCTCTTATCTATCTATCTATCTATCTATCTATCTATCTATCTATCTATCTATCTATCTATTTATTTAATTGTCCTGTCTCCAGGGTATTCAGTAATACTACATAATCCTTCATACGCAGGTCAATAGTCTGTTTATATTCTGACCATGCATTTCTTATTGTTCACACTATAAAGATATATAAGGCTGATCAAATTGTAGTATACTATGCAAAGTCAATGTAAAGTATTCCCTAAAATCACTGATGAGACTGGTTTAACACATTCTACTCAGCACTAAGCAGCCTTATCACTCATTTATCAATGATATAAACTTGTCAATCATTTATTTGACTTTTTTTTTTGCACTTGTAAAGTTCACGCCTTCCTTTGAAATACTGTATTTGATGTTCGCTATCTCAAAATTTTTAGCAGAGGGGTATACACTGATACTAGGACTGTAATGTGCAGAATAAGAATGTAATACTTCCTTAAGAATCAGTAATAAGATTGAGCTGATTTCCTCTGCACATGAATTTGATACAGTAATTGTATATAGTGATAGCTTGTTCCCAATAATAATAGCTTGGCATAAGTATACTGTGTCACCCAAAGGATTGCATTTCATAAATAGATAGAAAAGCTTCTGTATGTTTATATGCCATTTCCATCTGATGGTTTCCATGGCATAAGTTTCCAATATTATACAGATTATTCCTTTATAACAGTCTGATAATGGGAGTCTAAACATTTCATTGCTGACAACTGTAACACGCTCCAGCTTACGTGTGATGAACATTGTGTGGGGCCTGTTTGACAATACAACGTGTAAATATTAGCCAAATTCATATAAGTGAAATTCCTTTATTTTTAGAACTTCTGAAAACAATAAAGCTCTAAAATAATCCATCACAATACACTTTCGGTTATTACTAAGCTCCATGGGGGACAGACTCATCAGAAGAGATAACAATATCATAAGAGATAAAAAATGAATTCTTCCATTGACATTAGCAGGAAATTAAATCAAATATGTTTTATATGAATTATGATAATGGGCAGAATTCTAAACTTGTTGCAATTTTGGACCTGTGTGTTGTGTCAATGATGATAAAATTCAGAAGCTTTATTGGTGTAACTAAAGTACAAATGATTCAGCTGTAGCGGGCCCCAGCGTCTACAGGATGCAGACATTATTTCCTCATAATGTGACTATGAATGATGCATTGGCTTATGGAGCCATGTTACTGATTTGTATTGGTACCCTAAAATCTTTAATGTATACTGCACAGAGCAACCCAGTCAAACTTTTATGCTGGAAGTAAGTACTGTATGTATAATTTATGTACTATGCTGGTCTGGGGTACGGTGAGACCACAAGAGGAGATGATTCTGAAGGCCCAACTTCCATGTAAACAATGTAGCAGGGTCAGTGCCTTCCTTCTATGCTAGTCAGATATATCCATAAGTGCAGTCTATAACAGACATCATGAGTGGATATATCAAGACTGATGTAAGGCCTGCGACTCTTCATATATCAGGCTTATCCTCCAGCCAGGCCAAAAGAAGTCAGCATTTTTTGTGTAAAATGAAAATTTATACAGAAATTGCTTTTTCATACCTTCTACTCCAGAATAAATCATGCAGTGTACATAACAGTACCAAAAGACGTGCAGCTACTGGTTCAAACATATATTGGTGAATATCCTGTACAATGGAAATACAGCTATAAATAGTACATATTATAGTACATATATAAAAGCTGCTAAACCAACCATATCCGTAGGGCGACATATAGGTCAGTATACTTTTTATTACAGAATAGTGTAGTAGACTATACTATTCCATACAAGGTATACAGTATAAAACATATATACTAAGTGGTAATTACTTTTCTAAATTTGGAGTCTATCGGGGCTTGCTGTCTCCCTCCCTCTCTTCAGTCCTGACTTCTACTTTCATAGCATAAGCCCGACACTCAGGCTACTTAATCCAAACTGTACTGGGACTGATGTTAACCTTTTCCAGGGTTGCCAAGCTCCAATTTCAATATCCTTTGACAACTGGACCAAAATTAGGGACAGACAAAAAATTTTTTGTCACACCTGGGAAAAAAAGTACTACTTCAGGCTAATAGTCCAATAGCTATTAGCCCACTCAGTGTCCTAGTCACAGGAAGGACATTGTCCATAAACCTCAGCTGAGGTACTGCTTTTGTGAAGGCTGTAGTCAGTTGAGGGGTACAGGAGCAGATGTACAGAAGTATACAATGCCAGACATCTCAGACATCCTTATGGGACACACATTTCTGAGGCCAGAAAAATGCTTCATTTTGGACCACTAAGTCTCTGAGCTGCCTTGATGGTCAATGGTACATCTGTCTTAATTTATATAGAAGTATTATTTAGATGCTGTATTGGATTGCTCTGTGCATGAAGCTGTTATATGGTCACTGTTATGATATAAGCACTGTATGATGGTATTTATACATCATAGGCATTGTGGCGCTGTATGGAGCTGTCATTTCAGAACTGAACATGTTATTTTTTAAGAGTATTGTGGAGGTGGTGGCACTGTTTAGCATTGTTTTTTAGACAACCGTATGAAAACTTTATTAAGACAACATATGTCATTATTTGGACAACATACTGTAAGGCACGTGTAATTAGGCACCATCTGTTTTAATATGAACTGTATGATACTATATTTTGGAAAGATACAGCAAAGAGTACCGTCCAATGTAAAGTCAGCCCTGATATCTTATTTGCATGACCCTTTCTGACTTTTGTATAGTTCAACTATTTATGTTTTTAGAAAAAATAAAACAAAAAAATATCTAGTACTTCTAAAATTTTAAAAAAAAAAATTAAAATGTAACTTTTAATGATTATATTTTAAAAAATATATTACATGGAACTCCAAAAAAAAGTTGCACATTCACCAAAACAAAAATGGTGACAAAGAAAACCAGCAAAAAAAGAAAACATAACAAAAAACAGCAGGCAAACCACTACATATTGAATCTGCTTATGTGTTTCAGGGATTAAAGGGGTTGTCCCATCACAAGGGTCCTATCTATACTGCTTGTTAATGTGGATGTAAGACTTTTCCTAAATACACTGCTTCAGCAAAACTGCTTTGTTTGTCCACTATCTTACTTTATTCAATTCATTGTTGACACAGCCCTGACTTATCTGCTCAAAATTCAAATGATGTATCTGCCTGCTCTCAGGGTGAGGGAAGAGGGGCTAAGTGCACGGGAGCGAGCCTGTGTTTCTAGCTATTCCTGTGTCTACACCACGTGACCTAGCTTTCTGCTCTCAGATAGGGGAGAGGAGCTGCTTTCATTTTTGAACTCGTCTTCTGTTCTCCCAGTTATCAGGCTAGCTAATTCAATTGTGTTCATTTCGGTTTGAGGACCTTTGATGACATCACAGGCCCTTCAGCTGCCCCATGCTATGCGGTGGGTGGAGCTACACACTAATTTGGGGGCGGAGCTAAACGGCAGGTTGCATATGAAACCAAATGACGCAAGAAACCAGGAAGAAAGAAGATTTTACAGCAGTGAAGACTGGTGAGTATGCGATGTGGGAATACCCCTTTAAGCACCTTAGTCATAGCACTGGAATGGAAAGAGTAAGGAGCTTAAGCTCTGAAATGCATAAGTAGAATCGATATGTAGAGGTTTGTCCACTGTTTTTTTGTCATTTCTTCTTTTTTTGCTGTTTTTCGTTGTTGCCATTTTTGTTTTGGCGAATGTGCAACTTTTTTTGGAGTTCCATATTTTTTTTATATATGATCATTAAAAGTTAAATTTTAATATTGTTTTTCAAAATTTTCAAAGTACTAGAGAGAAGTACTTTTTTTTTTTGAGAACGTGCAACTTTTTTGGAGTCCCATGTAATATATTTTTGCTTGTCTTGATGGGCTCATAATTTGATTCAGTTCTGTAATCTACTTGTATTATTTTGGGAAATGGAAAATAAACGATAACTTAGTAGCCCAGGAGTAACAGACTTTCATCTGCACATATGGTTGGCGATGAAACATTTCACTGTCACCTTCAGACTTCCTTTGTTGGACTTACTAGTCTTTTTGCAGGTGAACAGTCTCATTTGGAGGAAGTAGATGCTGGAACCTGAAGAAATGATATATTCCTGTAATTGAGCTGGCTAAAGATTTTAGTACCAGTTCTAGAAATGCCATTAAATTATTGATGGAATAATTCACTGAAAGGTGTTTTTCATATCTCGGATCATTTAAAATGCTCGGCTTTGTGGTTTCAAATCTTATCTCTCTGTAGCTGAATGATGTGGAGCAGGATTATAAATCCTCTTCTTTTATACTCAATATGTTGGACAAACAAAACATTATGCAAGAATAGGAAAGGGGAAAAAAATAAAATACCCCCCCCCCCCCCCCCAGCTATACTGACCTCCTCCACCACTCCAGTTATCCCAGCTGGTATATGTTCACTTTTTGCAGCACTGACGTGTCATACGTACTCATGCGATTTGTCTCTGTATTTGTATTGAGTTATAAATGTATATTTTTGAACTTATTTATTTATTTTGCGTTCATTGTAATGCATTGCATTAGTGATCAGACCCCCTGGGTTTTAAAATGTTTATTTTTGTATGAGTTATGGCCATTGTTCCTTCTTATGCTTTTTTTTCAGAATAAGGTGATGGAACAAACTGCGCATCCCAGTTTGCTGCTGCCTTTGCCTCTCACAGTCTATCTCTGAATGCTGGGCCGCACTTGTCATTGTTAAACCAGCAAATCCAGGTGCAGCTCAGCAATAAGTAGTAAAATGCAGGCGGTACCCACAGCTGACAATTTATGCATTATTTATTTTGCTTATATAGCGCCATCATATTACGCAGCGCTTTACAGAAATGTCCATCACTGTACAATATAGGGCTCACATTCTAAACTCTCTTATCAGTATTTCTTGTTTGGGAGGAAACCCATGCAAACACAAGGAGATCATACAAACTTTTTGTAGATGTTACCCTTAGCTGGATTCATACTGGAGTACATCTGTCTTTAAATGTATGAGTATATGAGAATGGCAACTATCTTTATTGCCACAGTCCTATCCATACTACATATTTTTATGTTGGTTCTCAACTACATCAATAAGTAATGATTTGTGATTATATTTAGATAAAAGGTTACTGTGAGTGGTTAGAGGAATCTATGTTTCATAATGTCATCAATTTATGGCTGTTGGAAGCTTCTTGGATATACATTATCTTTTTGAGAACTATCAAAATGCAAAAAACAAGCTTTCATACAAGTGCAACAACAGAAAAATGTAAAACAGTTTAGCTTTCAAAAAAATGACAAAATGAAAATAAATCCCTGTATACTTGAGTACCAAACTAGGTTTCATCCATGAGGGGTTAACATCCTTTTATTGACCTAACGTGTGCAGTATCCTTGTATTGTGATGCTGAGTTTATTATTGAAAGTGCACAGATGTTACTGTGATACTTGGCCGTGGCAATGCTATATTTATTATTCATCTTCTGTGATATTATCCCTGTCCTGCGACACCATTGTGTATTAGCTTTGTCTATCAATCAAAACTGACTATGGTCCACTCTGCTACCATTACTATTGACATAACACCATACCTTCCACCGTACAGACGTCAGAAAGCGGGAGAAAATCTGCAGCGCATTCAGTATGCTGTGGTAGATATGTTTGTCCATATCCCCTTGTGCTTTTAGTGGCCTACACAAAATATAATGCCCCTTTAGTGCTCTCACAAAGTATAAAGCTTCCTTGTCGTCATACCCCTTTGTATCCTCCAGACAGAATAAAATCTCCCAGTACCGCCACACAGTATAACATCCTCTTTGAGGCTCCCACAGAGTCCACTTGTTGGCCTCCCATGGTATAATGACTTATTGTGTCCCCTACACAGTATTAGGTCCCCCTTGTGGCCCCCACATATTATAATGTCACCCTTGTGTCCTACACACTTTATTATGTCACCTTTGGACTCCTATACCAAATAGTGTCCTTTCTTATGCCCCACATATTTTAACGTCCTCTTTGGGCCTCCACACACAAAGTTACAAACTGTACACAAATAATAGTGTCTGATTTGCTAAATATGTATTAATAGCAGTCTGAATAGTGTATAATAGTATGACCTGGAGAGTAAATGTAGTAATATTATATGTATTGACTTTTTAAATAGCTTTCAAAGTCTTCTGTGACCTCAGACTGCAGCAAGTTATTAGATTTAAGTCATAGTTTGTTACATCTGTATATATATATTGTGGGGAAGGTAGCTTGGTAACAGCAATGGTGTGGCACAACCAGAACAACCAGAGACAGGGGCAAAAAATCTGGTACATACAGGTTTATTTAGTAAAAACTGCAAAATACATGAACAGGTCAGGTCAGGTACAAATAATAATAATAATAAAAAAAAATACAGCCTTAACTTCAGGCAAAAGGCAAAACAAAACTCCTGTTCGTCTGAGCTCTAACACTGAATAAGGCTAACTGTACGTGCGACTTACTTCTGGCCACAAGATCAAACAACACACAAGTCACAGCTTGGTCTCACCACAACTCAGCTCTCCAGGACAGACCCAGGCACTTCCTTCCACTCCCAGGATCTGCCCTGAAGTGCAGGCTCTGCTCTACTCAAGACCGCCTTGGACAACACATATGTCACGAATCTGGGGAATATATATTGTGAATCCAGTACTCCGCTGTCACCTTCTTATGAGACGTCACAGCTGGTGAGAACTTCCGCAAAAGAAGAAAGCCAAACCGTAGGACAGGACAACGCTGGGAGGACACTGTATCAGCATGGACAGGTGAGTATGTTTATTTTTTTTCATCTCCTCCTGCCAAAATCATTAAAAAAAATTTGCCTGGTATATTGATTCTGTGATCATATTGCAGTATCCAAAGACCAGCAAACAAATACAGATAGAAGTATCTGTAGTCAAAAGTCAAAGCTTGATTGTGGTTTGGCTATGGCAGCAGCACCACCATGGATTTCGTCTTTGTGAAGTGCATACCAGATGGTTTTTTTTACTGATACTGGTGCCTTTAAATTTGTATTCAACTGTGCAGAAATGTGATGGTTATAGTTTTGTATATTCGGCTACATTTCAATGAAGAACTCTTCTGCTCTTCACACCAAACTTTAACTTTCGATGACAACTGCTTCTGTCTGCAAATGTTTTACTTTATAGCTGCTGTTAGAAAGTTGATTTTTATTTTTATCTCGAATAAGAGATTCTGAGCAGACTAATTCTTATTTGTATTCACTTGTCTGGTGACCACAAAAAACTTGTAGAACTGTATAAAATTGCTGACATCTTCCTGTCTCTATAAACTTCCAGTGAAATAAGAATATTTATGCACAAACATAAAGATGTATTATTTAGCAGGGAGCGGCACTTCAATATACTCATCAAAACAAACATTTCCCCATGCTTATGTACAGAAAACTTTAACTTGCATTGAAACACTTCCTCAGCTTTTTTGTGTTCCTGCCAGCACACATCATGAGACCTCATTTATTCTTCCATGTGACAGGAACACCCTGCCGGAAAACATATTGCAGGCCTTGGGACAGAAGTAGTACATCTTTGTAATTGGTGGTCTATTGTATATATGATATACAGACATCTGTAACTCTGCACGCCACTTGCAGTGTGGGGTTAATTGGTTCTTAAAAGATAGCAACACAATGTAAAAATGTTGAACCCATGATAGAGAACATTCTACCAGATGGTACTCAGCATGTCTGTATGTCCCCCTCTATATACAGGCTGGGTCCATGTTCTTGTCATTTAGGGGTAAAAGCAGAACGATTGTGGTCTAAATGTACAAAGATACAAATGTTGTACTTTATGTGTTAACAAATGAGAAAGGTTGTACATATTTTTCTAATTTAGTTTTAGAGTATATTGACATATAACAAACTTGTTGCAGAAAATTCTGCGACTGAAAATTAGTACCGTTAATCTGAATTGGGTTGTTTGGTGGGAAGCACATGGATTTTTGGGAAACCATTTACATGAATCAGGCAGTTGCTCAAATCTCTGCAATAAGTCTGCGTCATTTAGTGTTTAGTCTAAGTTTACACCATGGATTACTCTGGACATATTATCTCATTTTAATTCACGCACCTTTTCTAGCAGGCCATGCCCCTTTCCCGGTAAGGGCTAGTTCACATAGAGTAAAATGGCCTGGATTTTGACGCGGGAAGACACGTCAGGATCCGGACCAAAATGTGCCTGCCACGGCTAGCCGCAACTGTTGCGGCTTCCGAAAGTCGCGGCTTTCCGCTCTGGATTAGGCCCAAATGAATGAACCTAGTTGGGAGGGAGATGTCATGAGGTGGATGTCCATGGCTGAATCAGCCGTGGAATCCGCCTGAAGAAAGGGCAGCTCGCTTCTTTTTTCCGCAATCGGGAACAAACCGCTTGTGGAAAAAATAAATGACCGGCTCCCATTGATTTCAATGGGAGGTGTTTTTTTTTAGACGGATTCTGACGCAGATTCTACGTCAAAATCTGTCCCATTTCACTCCGTGTGAACTAGCCTTAAGGTACATCCTTTGTGGGAACAAGTTGAAGAAGTTGCCAAAAACATTTACTAAGTTGAAGCATTTGGCATGTTATCTGTTTTCTGGGGCAAATTGTGGCATTTTAATTAGTAAATTTCTGACTCATCTGTTTACTGAGCTTTTTATGCCCCTGACTTTTCCTTCCTTCACTTTCTGAGACAAAAAGTATCTGTTTGACAGCTACCATTGTCCAGTCTCTTAAAGGGTTTGATACCTACCAATCAGATATTTAAGGCCTATCCTAAGGATAGGCGATGAATAACTAATTCCTGGAGAACTCCTTTAATTTTCATGGTCACATAAGCAGGCCATTCCCTGTATGTAGACACATTAAATAAATACCTGTACAGGGGAAAACATAATCTTGTGTCAGTGACCAAATGTTTGTTACGCTAGATTCACAATAGCATTGTCTTTATAGTGGTGACATATAGAACCCGGCAGGCCCCATTGGCTATAATTGGGTCTGTTGGGTCTGTGTTGTTTCAAAACTGAACCCAGAAGGTGAAATAAGTTGTGTGTGCAGAACTTTTCCATCTGTCGATTTCAAATGAATTTTGTGACAGAGACTGTCTTTCAATGAAGAAAAAAGCAAGCATCATCCTTTATTGATGCATATTCATTAAAAACAGTCTTCAGGAAGGGAGAAAGTGCATTATAGGCGTGGAGGCAACAGCCGTTTTGCGCTCACAGGAGCGCTTTCTCAGGCCATGAATTCAACCTGCATTCAAGGTGTGTGTGATACACATAATGTTCCTGATTTTCTCAGTGGTGACTTTCTCATTCATGCTATATAGCAGGGGTCTCAAACTCACGGCGTGTGGGCCAACTGCGGCCCTCGGGACAAAAGTTTGCGGCCCCCGGTGGATGCCGGGTGTTTAACTATGGCAGCCGCCCGGGAGTAGGGCGGCCGCCATAGCTGCCGGGTGTCTACTGTTTTACACAGTAGACACCCAGTGCTAATGCCTCTGGGCGGTGCCGCAACGATCGGAGGCATTAACCCCTCCGGCGCCTCAGTCAAAGCTGACCGAGGCACCATTTTCCCGGCAGCGCATGGGCAGCGCCACTTTGCCGGTGATCGCTGGCACCTGGAGCATGCTCCAGGGCCAAAGTTAAGTTTGCATGACAGCCGGGAGCCTTGTAAAGGCTCCCCAGCCATTCAGCAGTGATTTTCTTTTGCAGGCTGCTCCATGCAGCCTGCAAAAGAAATGGCGATTTTTTGCAATGTATTGCAATGCATTAGCATTATAATGCATTGCATTAGTGATCAGACCTCCTTGGGTTCAAGACCCCTAGGGGGTCTAATAAATGCAAAAAAAAAAAAAAAATTAAAAAAGTTAAAAAAAATATAAAAAATTAAAAAGTAATAAAAATCACCACCCTTTCCCTAGAACACATGTAAAAGTAGTTAAATACTGTGAAACACCTACATGTTAGGTATCCCTGTGTCCAAAAAAGCCAGCTCTACAAATCTATAAAAATATTTTTCCTGTACGGTAAATGCCATAGTGGGAAAAAAAAGTCAAAAGTGCTAAACCACCATTTTTTCACCCTTTTGCCTCTGATAAAAATTAGAATAAAAATGATCAAAGCAAAAGCAATTCGCCAAAATGGTGTATCTAAAAACTACTCCTGGTCCCGCAAAAAAAGACGCCCTATACATTCCTGTACACAGAAGTATAAAACAGTTACGAGTGTCAGAATATGGTGACTTTTAGAAAAAAATTTTTGGGGAAAACCTGATGCGGCCCAGCTTCACCAAGACTCTACCTCTAGCGGCCCGCGGGTAAATTGAGTTTGAGACCCCTGCTATATAGTCATTCTGCCCTTGATGAAATGGAAACCAGCTCTCGCTCTATGCACTTCCTGGTGAGCACATGAAGACAGAGGTTAAAGAATGATGCAATAGCCCCTGACACTGCAACCCCCCGCCGATTTTTGCCATTCTTATTTATAAAGCATATTGTATACCCACAGCCTGCACCAATTAAAGTGATTTGTGCTCTTTATAGTGTAGAATATATGACATTTTTATGTGTTCAACTGGCATATACATAAAATGCTTTAGAATACTGGACATTTAGTGTGGGGAAATTATTCAAACAATTACTATACTTGTAATCATTCGCTAATTACATATAGATATCTAAAATATTACATATATTTGTGTTCTTTATTGTCTATTATTTATATAACTTAGCCCAGTCAAGGAAATTGAGTGAAGGCTAAAGCCATAGCAATGGTTGGCGTTAACATAGCCATAACTCAATGGCATTACAGCTGTGTACAAATACTTTGTCATGTAACGGTTTATGAGCCAAGTGACCTGATACAGCTTTTTTTATGGTTTCTGAACCAGTTTATATATTTATTTCTTAGAAGAGTATATTCGTGCTACTGGAAGGAGACTATGGAAACATGCCTTCTGTCTATCGATTGTATACTTTACAGAACACTCCAGTATTGATTTGAAGAGCGATGAGAAACCACAGAATTGTTCTTTTATTCTTACAGGCACCAAGTATTTGTCAATATCGTGCTCTGAGCCAGCAATTTAGAGTTCTGATAAATAATTCACACACTGCATTTCTCTTTTTCCAAATTTCTTTGCATTTCTTATTTGCAGCAAATGCAGATATCAGCTCACTAAAGGGATGTGAATATAATATGTATAGGCATTGCTAAAATAATTGCAGATGAAATGCAGGATGTACACAAAAAAATACACCAAGTAGGACTTATTGAAATCATATTAAAGCTTTTGCGTGTGAATGTAATGATGGTATATGTAGGTGTTTACAGTTTTAGAGTGAAAGGAGAAATTGGGCATGGAACCATACAGGTTCTGTGTATAATGCTTTGGCATATTTGCTCACAGATATTACAACGGAGTCTGTAGATCCTGCACACTTTTGGGTTGTCGAAGCTGGAGTACTAGATGCTCCCATAAATACATGATTGGCAACATGGCAGGTCAACAAAGTGTTGGAATCTGGTGGAAACATTCCTGGGGGAACCCATCATGTGTGTGTGGGCAAACATTATACAACTGAAGTGCCAGTTGGAAGCCCTGCCATAAGAGGCAACACATATCCTCAACACATACATATTGCTGACCTGTTAGTGTCAATCAGAACCTGGATTAATTTGTAAAGACATTACAAATCCAGCCCGTAGCAGTCTAGGCTTTTCTGCAAATGAAGGAGACAGTGGCTGACGATCAATGATGGGACATAAATTATTACAAAGATTGGATGTTTACTTCAGTACAGAGTATCTCATATGTATGCACTGCTGGAGCAAGAGTTCCAGGGTAAATACTGCTGTGGCAGATCTCATCATCTTGCCAACGGTAATCTCAAATTAGAGATCTGGAAGAGGAGAATGCAACACTGAGGGCGATTGACAATCTTGAGCACAGCGTGCTGCTCACAGAGCAAGCAGTCAGTGGGTTAGATATGGAGGTTGGAGAGCTGGAGGGACATCAGGAGGACCAAGCAAGGAGCTAGGTGGATACAGATAGAAGCGGTAGGAGGGGCTCTAAGAAAAGGAAGGCCACTCCTGTTTCTGCTCATCCAAACAAAATTGTCAAGTTGGGTGATGATGTGAAGATATCTGGCAATTCTGCTCTCCCTAACAGCCATATAATCAGGAAGGTAGAATAATTTGGTCACCAGGAACAGTCGACAGAATGGTTTGCTGTCTCCCTGGTGCCAGGTTTTGGTGAAACACTTGAACAAATTGTTGTAAAGGACTGGGGAAATTCTGGCTGTCATGGTCCATATAGGCACTGATGACAGGATAAATGGTAGATTTATGGGTGATGTTAACTACCCGGATATTGACTGGGGTCATGGTACTATATCATCTGCTAAGTAGGTTAAGTTCATCAACTTGTTGCAGCTAAAATACAAAGGCTGGTGGCTATGGAAAGCAAAATTAACCCCCCCCCACACACACACACACACAAAAATTCTTTAATTATATAAATGAATAAAAAAAAATCAGAACAGGTCGGTCCCCTAAGTAATGTATTTGATGGGTTCTTTAGATCTGTATATACAGAAGAACAGGGAGTGGTTGATGTAGGGGTCACCAATGCTGGTAATACATCAACCAATATACTAAACTGGATAAACATAGAAATTTTCCAAACCAAGCTAAAAAAAAATAATTAACTTTAGCAAGGTACAGTCTTTGCTATACCTGTTCTTAATTTTTAGGGATTCTCTTGTGACTGGTACAGTGCCAAGGGACCAGTCTAAGGCTAATGTGGTGCCTGTTTTCAAAAAGCGCTCCAGGACATTCCCAGGTAATAGACCTGTGATTTTAACGTCCATTGTGGGAAAACTGTTTGAGGGACTCTTAAGGGACTCTATATAGGAGTATGTTACTGTACATAATATTATAAGTGACAGATCGCATGATTTTACTAAGGACATAAGGGTCAGACTAATCTGAATTAAGGGGGACGCTCTGGTATCATAACATCAGCGCCTTTCACATGACTGCTGAGGCCAAAACTAACCAGAGAGCCGAACCTCACAAATATTTGTCAAAACAAATTTCGAGGGGTTCACCTAAAGCGGCTTGAGGCTCTGGCGAGCATATTATTCTGTGTGGGGCCACTGTGAAGCGTTATACTGAGGGGTACGGTGGGGAGCTTATTATACTGGATGGGGCTTCTGCGGAGCATTATATGGGGGGCACTGTGGAGAGCCTATTATACTTTATGGGGCCACTGTAGGGTTTGTGTGGGGCTGCTGTGGAGAATTATACTATGGGGGTACTGTGGAGCATTATACACTTTGTGGGAAGGGCTGGGAACATTATACTGTGTGGGGAGAAATGAGGAGCATTATATAAACTGTGTGGGAGCCACAGGACAGGAAACTGTAAGATACATTGGGGAGGAGGGGAGCCCAAAAATTTTGCCAGTACTGGACCTAAAATTTCTGATGGCAGCCTTGTGTGCTATACCTGCATCCCAGCTCCCTCACTAAAATCTTGCGAATGTGTGGAGTGCTATAGGATTTTCTCCAACGAAGACTCCAGCACAGATGTGAACATGCCTTATAGTTGCGTGATATGTTATGCCATATGTATAATGCACACAGTGATACTGCACTTAAAGGATTAGTGATGCCATAGCATAGGGATAATAAAGATAGTGATATCTCAGCACAAGGATACATCTTAAAGTACTAGTACAGGAATAATAGTTACAGTAATTCATAATGCAGAGATGATGCACACAGTGACAGGATCACAATATATCCCTATACAGGGATAACGTCCAAAGCCTTTTTATACAGAAATAAGAGTATACGGATAAGAAATATAAATTATACCAACTGTAAAGTTATAGAAAATACATACAGTGATGTCCCAATATGGGAATAATGTACACCATGATGTAACAGAACAGGGATAATGTCACAGATTAGAGACAGTTGCTAAAGATTTCACTGATGGGAAAATAAACACAACATTTTAATCAAAGATATTACTGAGATATGATATGCACACAGTTATATCACGCGAAGTCATAATAAACAGGATGGCCTTAGCACTTAGATGTGATGGTAATCTTCACATCTCCTACAAATAAACTTCTGTGTCTGCAGGATCCACACATTGTCAAAAAAATATAACACACCAAAAGTGAATTGATGGAATGGAATGAAACTTTCTATGTGTGAATTATAGAGGATATATGTAATTTATTAATATAATATTATTATTATAATATGTAATATTAGCACAAAATGGTTAGGTTTATTGAGGAAAACTATACAACTGAAAGGAGTTTAGAGTTCTACTTTCTAGCCTGTTGAGCCACCTGTAGTTTGGATGCAAGATGAGATCCGGTTGGCCAAGGAGGTCGTATGGTATCCTACAGAACATTTGTCCACAGACGTTACATTTGTGCCTGCAGACCCTGCACACTCATAGGTTGCCAAATCTGGCATGACAGATGATCCCATAAATGCTTAGGGAGTGTTGTAAACTGGCAGAGACATTCCTGGGAAACTCTTAATTTGTGTGGACTATATGATGTCCTTCACATCTTGTGAAACCTGAAACGCGTTATCTTTGTAAGCTATTCAGTATCTTTTATTTTCATATTTTTAATTATATTTATTAAATATATCACTGATGTAACAGTTGGTTGAAAATTGTCAAACAAACTCAGCCTTTTTTCACTATATTGACTATTAGTGAGGAGCGCTAGTGGTTTTCTCTATCACCCAACACATACATTGTATGTTACAGATTTTTGATACAATTGATACAATTTGTTGTACCTTGGAGTCCAGAGGATTCCTAAGGAGAGACAGACCTGAGCAGCCTTCACCATTTATTTTACCATGCAGTTGAAGTGGTTGTGACTGTTCCCAACCACATAAGGTGAGCCCAAAACCAAAAGGGAAAAGGATTTACAGTGGGGCAAAAAAGTATTTACTCAGTCACCAATAGTGCAACTTCCACCACTTAAAAAGATGAGAGGCGTCTGTAATTTACATCATAGGTAGACCTCAACTATGAGAGACAAAATGAGAAAACAAATCCAGAAAATCACATTGTCTGATTTTGTAAGAATTTATTTTCAAATTATGGTGGAAAATAAGTATTTGGTTAGTAACAAAATTTCATCTCAATACTTTGTTATATATCCTTTGTTGGCAATGACAGAGGTCAAATGTTTTCTGTAAGTCTTCACAAGGTTGGCACACACTGTTGTTGGTATGTTGGCCCATTCCTCCATGCAGATCTCCTCTAGAGTAGTGATGTTTTGGGGCTGTCACTTGGCAACACGGACTTTCAACTCCCTCCAAAGGTTTTCTATAGGGTTGAGATCTGGAGACTGGCTAGGCCACTCCAGGACCTTGAAATGCTTCTTACAAAGCCACTCCTTCGTTGCCCTGGCAGTGTGCTTTGGATCATTGTCATGTTGAAAGACCCAGCCACGTTTCATCTTCAATGCCCTTGCTGATGGAAGGAGGTTTGCACTCAAAATCTCACGATACATGGCCCCATTAATTCTTTCATGTACCCGGATCAGTCGTCCTGGCCCCTTTGCAGAGAAACAGCCCCAAAGCATGATGTTTCCACCCCCATGCTTTACAGTAGGTATGGTGTTTGATGGATGCAACTCAGTATTCTTTTTCCTCCAAACACGAAAAGTGGTGTTTCTACCAAACAGTTCAAGTTTGGTTTCATCAGACCATAGGACATTCTCCCAATACTCTTCTGGATCATCCAAATGCTCTCTAGCAAACTTCAGACGGGCCCGGACATGTACTGGCTTAAGCAGTGGGACACGTCTGGCACTGCAGGATCTGAGTCCCTGGCAGTGTAGTGTGTTACTGATGGTAGGCTTTGTAACATTGGTCCCAGCTCTCTGCAGTTCATTCACTAGGTCCCCCCGCGTGGTTCTGGGATTTTTGCTCACCGTTCTTGTGATCATTTTGACCCCACGGGGTGAGATTTTGCGTGGAGCCCCAGAGCGAGGGAGATTATCAGTGGTCTTGTATGTCTTCCATTTTCTAATTATTGCTCCCACAGTTGATTTCTTCAATCCAAGCTGGATGCCTATTGCAGATTCAGTCTTCCCAGCCTGGTGCAGGGCTACAATTTTGTTTCTGGTGTCCTTTGACAGCTCTTTGGTCTTCACCATAGTGGAGTTTGGAGTCTGACTGTTTGAGGGTGTGCACAGGTGTCTTTTTATACTGATAACAAGTTTAAACAGGTGCCATTACTACAGGTAATGAGTGGAAGAAAGAGGAGACTCTTAAAGAAGAAGTTACAGGTCTGTGAGAGCCAGAAATCTTGTTTGTTTGTAGGTGACCAAATACTTATTTTCCACCATAATTTGCAAATAAATTCTTACAAAATCAGACAATGTGATTTTCTGGATTTGTTTTCTCATTTTGTCTCTCATAGTTGAGGTCTACCTATGATGTAAATTACAGACGCCTCTCATCTTTTTAAGTGGTAGAACTTGCACTATTGGTGACTGACTAAATACTTTTTTGCCCCACTGTATTGGGCGTTTTATGTGTAACGTAACGGGATCCTGACATGGAGTGCTTTGTTCTGTATATTTCTTATATATTAAAAAAAAAGAGGGCATTTGTACCCTGTTTTAAGCAATTGTGTCTTCTGTAGGTAGAATGAAGTAGAAGACAGAAGAAATTATGACTGTAGGTTCAGACCACATGGTTTTTGATTGTTGTCTGTTACCATGGATACATATACAGTACCTGTAGCTGCAAACGATTGTTCATAGCACTATTCATCCTCATACACTTTGGATTTTTGGCAGCCCATTGTTTCTGCATAAAGTTGTAATAATAATTGTTATTTATATATCACTAACATATTCCAAAGCATTTGGCATATAAGAGGGTGCATATGCAGAGGAAAACAGACATTGAAGAGTAATATATACATCATAGATTCATACATATGTGAGGGCTCGGTTCAGAAGAGCTTACAGTCTAAGGCAATGGGGATGAAACAAAAGGTAAAAGTGCTTGTTCACTTGGTACAATGTTTTAGAGATCTTTATGAAACAAAATGATACAAATAAACCTGAATGGGTCAGGCACTGATATCTGTGTAGTGTATGTATATAAAGTGCATGAAGTGTAGTATTACTAGTAGATGAACAGCTCTGGTGCAACATGTGTAGAAACCCCTAGACCTGCAGTCTGTCTTTACAAACATGAATGAGCTCAATGAATTTCAGCATTATACTGGAATAGGATAACGCCATTATAAAAAGTCAGTTCATGAAATTTCTTCCTCTGTAGATATTCCACAATTAATCGTTGAATCATTGTAAAGTAGAAGCATTGAAGAAACATATCTACAAAGTGGCAGGTCACTTAAAGTCACCCAGCAAGGTCTCTAAGGCTGAGGCAAAGAACTTCCAAATGTCTGTTCACTTCATACCTACAGAGCTTTCTGCATTAACAAGAGCTGCAGGCAAGCCTTACATCACGAAGCACAAGGCCAAGCCAGAGTGGTTGAAAGCATGCTTCCACTGGACCCTGAAACAGTGGAAATATATTCTCTAGAGTGCTGAAATATGCTTCTATATATGAATCTGGGTTTGGCAAATGCCAGGAGAACCTTAACAGCCTTTATTAAGCCAGATGTAAAATTTGGTGGAAGAGGAATAATGCTATGAAGACTAATGTTTTTCAGGGAAGAAGTTGACTAATGTGCACATGGCCCTGAACTCAACCACAATGAAGACCTTTGGGATGAACTAGAATGGGGATTGCAAGTCAGGCCTCATCCAACATCAGTGTCTATCCTCATAAATTCTCTTTTGGATGAATAAGCAAAAATTCCCACAGACACACTACAATATCATTTATAAAGCCTTCACAGAAGAGTGAAAACTGTTTTTCTCTGTGGCATCCTAGTGGAACATTGGGATAAGAACTGACTAATTTACACTTATCTGAAATGAAATGTAGACCGGAATACCTGATAAGGCAGATAGAAGTCAGTTACAAGTCCTTGTGCAGTCAGGAGACGGGCCATAATCTTGTTTATGGAATCAGTGTGCATGACAGAGAGGACAATTTTAGATGAACCTCATAGATACAATCCACCAGGGTGGACATCCATTTTGGAACTTGCACTTTGCAGTATGAGAATTGGAAGACTTAGAACACACTTTATGAGGAGAAGACTATACCAGTGAGGGGAACTCTAACTGACCCCAGAGAGTACCATTGCTCAGCCTCAGCCTTGTGGTTCCTAAGAACTGTACTTCTAGTTGTAGAGGTTTGCTGTTTGATGTTACCTTCCTTACTGGAAGTAAACCATGAAATGTTACACCGTTCAACATCGTCTCATGAGTAGTCTATGCTGCATTCACCATAAAGGGCACACCATCTACTATCAGGATCATGGAGGCTTACTGCAGGGAAGTGCCCAGGGAATACTATCACCTAAATCCTCCACAGTGCAGTCCCCTTTATTGCTGCACCAACTCCAAGGAGTGCTGGAGAGTTTGCTGAGCCAATGGCAGCCACTGTGAACCCAATCATGTCTGGCTACCAATTCCATTCTCCCTGCATTCCTCCTTCTCTTAGCTGATACAGGTACAACAGTAGGTCAACTCTATATAAATACATATGGATTTAGAGTGGAATGTCATGAAAGATCTTTTAGATGTAACGTGTAGGCAAACCAATACATTTGTCCATACAGTATATAGTTTGAGAGCATGGTTGAAGCTATTGAAGCGGAGTATTCTTCTACTTATCTGGGATAGCACATTCTACAGAATTTATCCTGCTTAAGAAAAATCTTGGAGATGGAATTAGAAGGTATAGATTACAGAGGATTTTAAATTTGGATTACTGAAAGGATAGAAAGTAGTAGTAGAGCAGTAGACAGAGATATGGGAGGAGATGTAGGGAAATGTAGTATTGTCAAGAGCTTTGTAGTTGAGAATGATGAGTTTAAATTGTATTTTGTAATGGATGGCAAGCAGTGCCATAAGTGGCACAAAGTGGAGACATGTTGTAGAGTTTGGAAATAAAGATCAATCAGTCTGGTGCATTATAGACAGATTACTTTTCTAAGAGGAAGCTTGACTAGTATGGATTTACAATAATCTTGACAACAATGAATCAGAGCAACAATGAACATTTTTCATATTTTCATGAGAAGAAAAAGCAGATTCTGAAAATGTTTTTGATGTGCTTGTGACATAGGCATATAGGGTTTAATGCAGGAGTGGACACTTGCCCTCTATCCAAGAAGTCTGTGTGACCCCCTGCAACAACAACAAAGCTACTCAGTTATATAATATATTCCATATTGGACACATGAGCACGATGTATATACAACACTCACACAGAAGACATATACCACATACACATAGGCAGCACTGTAGTTAACTCTACAGCCTTGCAGCGCTGGAGTCCTGGGTCCAAATCTAGCCAAGGACAACATCTGCAAGGAGTTTGTATGTTCTCCCTGTGATTGCATGGGTTTCTTCCGGTACTCTGGTTTCTTCCCACACTCCAAAGACATATTGAAATTAGATAGTGAGCCCTATATGGGTCAACATTGACAATATCTGTAAAAAAAACTGTGGAATTTGATGGTGCCATATAAGTAAGCACAAATAAATATATAAATACAGGCCTCTTATGTGTTTGACACATGTTGCACAAACTCACTGTACTATGTGGGGGTAATTCAATATACAGTATACTGTATATCTGAGAAATGGTGCATCTTTAGTGCATGGGACCTGACTTGAACAAAGAGGCATCACTTTCTCCAATTTCTGCTCTGTTTACCACTTTCTAAGACAATTGGTGGAGAAGGGTGGGGATGCCTCAGGCCATCAGATTTCCTATTATAAATGCTTGGTTTAGATTTCAATTATGATGCGTGAGACCTCCCTGAAATGTACCAGAATTATTACATGAAATTTACTGTTTTTCCATAAAAATACATGTCACTTTCACTGTGACATAACTTTTTGGTTTGCTTTAGAGGGTTAGAAATTGTGTAGATATTTCCCCAGAGACCTGACAGTGTTATACACTTTTTAAAAGCCAATTTAAGTTGTAGCTCAAAAAGAAGTTGCTTGACCTGAAACAAATCTTAGTCCCCAAACACCCAAACATGAAATGAATCTTAAGAGGTTCACCCATCTCTAGCAATGTCTAGGAAGCAGATTGTAAAGGGTTGAAAAGAGAGAAGAGATAGATTAGAGACTAAATCCTGACTAGTAAAATAGTCTATACTAGTAAAATAGTCTGTAACCTGACTTCCAACCCCAACCTACATTTTACCTTCTTGATCCCCAAAAAGACACGGACACCAAGCTGGAAGAAAAGGCCACAGTGGTATTTATTAATTTTACACTTTAAATAACCATGAATTAACCACATTACCATAACAAACACCATCATCCACATTTAAATAATATACAATAACATGTAAATATATCCCCAGTAAACCAATGTCCCTCTCAATAGCTGCCAATTATCCTAGTGCAGCATCCTGGAGTGTGCTGCTATTTCTATATTTGTCCATTGTTTGGGCAGGTTGTCTTGGTTTGTTCTGCCCTATTTTATTTTAAATGTAATCTGTATATTGCTTTTCTGATATTTTTTTCCCTCTGCAGTTCAGATTTGTGCCTTGGTTCAGCCCTGGCCAATCACAGGCCACTGGGCGGGGTTGTAAAGAGACTCTAGTCTCCTGTGGCAGTTACAAAGTCTAGTCTAGTGTCTACAGCCTAGGTGAACAGCCATTCTGCACAAGTCATGCTGTTCTGTGCATAGGGAGAAGTCAGACAGGATTCCACCAGTTCAGTCTCTAGGAGGATTTCTTCTTGTTCCAGGTTTATCCAGAGACATCCTCTGAGACAGGGAGATAATTTGGTGCATCTCTGAGAGACATCTGCCATCCGTGCCAGTAGGAGCAACAGAGGACCCTGAAAGGAGTAACTCATTTGGGCCTTGTTTCCAAGTACCCAGGTCCCTATCAGGTCTCTTTGCCCAACTAAAATCTCTATCTACTTATGCTGGGAGTGGTACAAGAGGAGGAGTAGTGGAAGAGTATTTCTGCAGAGTCTGTGTTTTCCTTGGCCATCCTCCAATGTCCAAGGCATTGGGAATTGAACTGTATCTGTAACCCATCTGCAAGCTTCTGGTGAAACTGTTGATGCTGTTAATAAAGAGTTAGTTGGTTTACCCTGCAACATTGGACTCCTGAGTCATTGCCTGCACACCACCAAGGGCCCTTCTGAACACCACCACACCGGTTCAGTTAGGAGAGGTCCCCTCTCCCAACTAGAAGTGCCCCAGGGGAAATAATACCACTACCACCTCCATCAGGTAGTGCTGCAGGAACCCCTTACCTGTGTACAGCCCTGGAGTGGGATTGGAGTGTCTGAGGAGTGTCCCTGGCCTAGCAGGTGGCACAGCCAATGTCACTACAACTCCCATCCTCTGGTCTCCTCCACTGGGTTGCTGCACTAGAAGGAAGGGTCCCTGAAGGAACCAATACTAGCTCACATCCCACCCCTCTGATATTTACCAACCCAGCCTGGCCCAGGAGCCCAGCATCAGAGGGTACCTCCATCCTGGGTACCCTGACCACAGGACGTATAAATCATTCTGGTTCTCCAACCAGCATCCCATTCTACCAAATTGCCAATTGGGTGGAGATGACCCCCCTGGTCCTCCACTCCCACTACTGATTCAACTACCAGTAAGGCCTCCAGAGACCCCTCCTTTCTATGCGGCCACGACAAATTAACCTTAAAGGAGGGTGGACGGGACAACTTGACTTCTCTATGTCCAGTTATGATCCTACACATCCGCATACTCCTGTTTATCTAAACAACTTAATTCCCCCACCCTATGTCCTTAAACTGACCTCTTGCACTTATTTTAACCTAGCTAACTCTTATCCTCTTTATAGTCATGTACCCCTTTTAGCTACCACTGCAAATTGGCTGTCTGGGGGCTTCCTGGAGTTTCAAAGAGTTTACAGATGAAGAAATGGATAGGGACAGGCTGGGCATTCACAATGCAGGATGGAAAAACATAGGGTTCTTTCAATAAAGAGAGGATAAATATTTTAGTAAGGTAAGTAGTGACAACTGGGAGAGGGACTGGATTAAGTGTGACAGAATAGGGGTCCTAGGGCAAGAAGAAAAGAACAAGACTACTGTTATCTGGTAAAAGGATGGGACTGAGTAAGATGAAGTGCAGAAGGGACAGGGATTGATGCTGCATGGAGATTGGGATGCCAGATGTTGTCACTTTTCCCTCTGAAGTAAGTGGTTAGTTCTTCAGCACTGCGATCTTTGATGAGTTCCAACACTTTGATAGCGAGTAGGGAGTGAAAAGTATCGAAGAGTCATTTTGGATAATGAGGAAGTGAGAGACATAAGAAAGGCTATTTGGCAAGGTTAACCAGATTTTTCGTCTGCTGACTTGTGTAAAATCACCTATACTATCAATGAATCTGGCAGTGCTTAAAGGGGCTCTATCATTGGGAAAAGTCATTTTTAACTAATCACATTCTTGCATAGCCTTTAGAAAGTCTATTCCACACTTACCTTTAGTATGTAGATTACCTCAGTGGTCTTTGAATAAGTCCATTTTTATTCATATGCTAATTAGAATCAGAATCCGACTAAAAAAAACGCCTCCTATTGACTTCAATTGGAGCCGTTCACGTCTTTTTTCCACAATCGGTTTTGCGCCGCTAGCGGAAAAAAGAAACAACCTGACCTTTCTTGCCGCAGAATACGTTGCAGCATCCATGGCGCGAACACTCCCTCCTGACTAGGCCCATTCATTTGACAGTCACAGCTAGCCGTTTTTTGGACCGGTTTCTGAGGCGACCTCCGCGTCAAAATCCGGTCCAAAAAACCTCGTGTGAACTTACCCTAAGGCTGTCAGAGGAATTAGAATCCAGTTCCCTGCGCTATGCAGTTCCCTAGTGGTTTATGCTGATACATAAAAGTAGTTTTTTATCAGCCCGTTCTGTGTATTCCAGTTTCTGTATTTGTAGATCTCACGATACAATAATAGGATAAGGTATCCTGATAGAGAAAGTGATAACTTCATGTATGTTAGACACATTTCTTGGTACCTAGGTAAGTTCAAGGATGATTATTAAAATAACTCAGGCTAATTTGTAACAGAGGGACATTCTCTGTCCTTCTGTTAAGTTTGGATCTTTCCCATTTACAGCTTGAAGCTAATCTTTCAGTGGAATTTTTTAATGTGACCTCCTTTGGGATTTGGCACAAGAACATAGTCATTGCAAGTGAAGAGATACTACCCTCTCAATAATTCACACAACCTTGTAAATACGGTTTGTTTGTATACAAATCTAATGGTTCCCTAACCGATGTACTGAGATAGCACTCTGGTGACAAGACAAGTTGTGCTGTCGTTTTCCATATGCTGGAGTCCCAAGTTTTCTACATTTTAATTGGTTCCCTGCAGAATACCGTTTATAAGCATATGGTCTGTAGAATGCTGAATATGCTTATGTTACCCAATACTTTAGGTGGCACTAGCTTCTGTACAACAATGAAGGCATGAATGCAGAGGATTTATGAGGAGTGCTTAGCATCCTGTGGTGGTGTAATGCCAAATCACCATATTGGAGTCCTGTAATCTATTTCAAAGTGCACAGAAAGGGACATATTCTAGATGAGTATTTGTAAGACTTTTATACAGCGATGATTTATGAAAATGGGTATTTTACTTATTATTAGTAGTGGTTTAGCATTAATATAAAATAGATTTTTATGTGTTTAATTTAATTATGAACATAAACAAAATACTTAAACTGCTATTTAAAGAGGTCGTCCCATAACTGGATATTAGAATTCTTTCTTAGATCATGGAAAACATTATAATTATTCATATCTAGATATTACTGTTACACAGTTGTTATCCTTTACATTCCCATGTAGAATAAGCACATTATGTGTCCAGGGCTAGTGGTCTCTTGAATGCAGAAAGAATCATGATTCTAGGTATTGTACAGGCTGGCGAGAAAAAAAATTGTCTCACTAGAAGAAGTTTTAGATATAAACACATTGAGGAAACTTATTAAGAGTGATATTTCCTATCCTAATCATAATCAATGAGAAAGGCACAGGAATTATTAAGAGGTTCCGGCATCTTAGCAGAGCTGAAATCTGCACCAGATAGGGCTTGGCATAGATTTTTAACGTTAACTCATGCCAATTTTATGGTGTGATTTATAGTAAATCGGATGGGCCAGCACTTCCCTGCCCCTTCATCTCTGCCCCGCTCTGTCCGCTGTCCTAAAAAGTGGCGAGTGGGTCGCAAAAACAGATGCCCCACTTCTACTTTAGTGTTCCAGAGGGAAAAAGGTACTTAATTCTCCCCACTTTCTTTAGATTAATTTGGAGAAATTTGTATGTTTTGTGCGATTTAAAAAAAAAAAAAAATAACTAAAATCACTAAGGGAGCAATTCTCTTAAATGTACAATGAAAATTATTCCATTGGCTACTAATAACACTTAGATCAAACATGTAACGCCATAATAGTGTTCTATGTGTCTTTTAGAAAATAGGACAGAAGCAGTGTGTGTGTGTGTGTGTGTGTGTGTGTGTGTGTATGTGTATGTGGGGGGTTGTTACCCCTTCTATGCTAGTTTTATGAAGAAGATGGGTGTAATCCAAAGATGCACCACAGTTTTGGTCACTTGCCACTGTTTGAGTGGAATGGGGCTGAGTGCAAGGCAGGCAACTGCAGGGGAGTTTCAACCCCCCAAAATTAATAGATTTATTTATACAAACTTGTACTAGAAAACTGGTTATATGGAAAACCTACACTAGTTCCTGCCTGGTGCAGAATTCCATTCTGGCATATGGGAGTTTGCCTGATTTATTAACTAGCTGGAACCAGGGATGTAACTACTGGGGTAGCAGGGGGCCCAGCAGCAACAGCTACCACTTCGGATGTTTTTTGTTTATGTTTAATCAAGTTTTATTAAGGGTTTTTCAAATACAAGAAAAGGGGTAAGCAAAAATAGGAAGCAATAAGAAAACTGAGGTTCACAGGCCTCCCAATGAAAAGAGCCAATCGGGAACCCCAATCGGCCAGACACAGCATATTATAAGGCATCTGTATCAAACGAAGCACTTATAGGGTGAAAACTCAGGAACAACAGAAAAAAAAACAACACACGAGTAGACAGAGGGGACACAGGGGAAGAGACAACCATGGGACAGCGCAGTGACAAAACAGACAAAGAGACGAGGACAAATGAGACAGAAGGAAGAGAAGAGGAGGGGAAGAGGGGGACCAGGCGGGCGAAATCATGAGAAAGAAGACGAGAATTCTTGAAACACAACCCAGGGCCGCCAGACACTGTCAAACCTGTAGGGGACCGGAGAGTCCTCTGCAACCAGAGCCCCCATTCTCCTAATAAGGAAAAGCTCCTGCAGAAATTCGAGCATGGAAAGCAGAGCAGTATTACGCCAATGCCTAGGAATGACAGTCCTGGTGGCCGTAAGTAAGTGCCGCAAGAGGTCCTTTTTGATCTCACAGATCTTACTGGGCAGGACCAAGAGGAGGGCCACCTGAAGTGACAGAGCAATAAGGTGATCATATACCTTAGAATACAGGGAAAAGACTGCGTCCCAGAAGGGTCTAAGAACATTACACTCCCACCATATGTTGAGCATAGTGCCCCTTTTGGTACCACAATGCCAACACCTGTCAGAGACGGCCGGGAAGATCCTGTGAAGAAGTTCCAGACACCTGTACCAACAGGTAAGAATTTAGAAATTTTTCTCCTACACACTGCAGGCCAAGGCCATTTTATTGGTTAGAAGGAAGGATTTACTCTAATCAGCAGGTGGCAGACTAGTGGCAAAATCAGAGTTCCAGGACCCAGCACAGGGAGGAAGCCCAGGAGTGGTATCGTTGAGGTGAACATCATACAAAAAAGAGAGAACGTGTGTGGTACAATCCACATAGGAGAGGGTGAACTCCAGGGTGGACAGAGGAGAAGAGAGAAGGGGCAGTAATGAGAACTTTTTTTTTTTTTTTTTAAATAGGCCATTACCTACTGGAGTTACTTACCAATCCTGTCTCCTGCTGACGGCCGCCTGCACTTCCTTTTCTGTGGAGGCAGGTGTGAGCAGGAATTGGGATTAGTAAGTAAGGCCGCAGGCTCGTGATCCCCACAAATACTATCATTATACTTGGGGTGGTCTTTTCAGACCCTCAAGTATAATGATCAGAGGCCCAGGAGAGGTGAGGGGACATAAAAAATATTGTTACTTACTTCTCCTGGCTCCAGAAGGCTTCAGGCCTACTTGGGTGACATCCCAGGTGTCACATAGGCTGGGCTTGCGTTCTTTTACGTCGTGACGCAAGCTCCGGCTCAATTGATATCCCTTCCATCATTGAAAATGGCAAACATCAGGAGAGGCCCAGGAGAGGTAAGTAACAGTATTTTTATGTTTGTATCCTTCCCTGGGTCTCCAATTATTATACTCTGGGGTCAGGGCCCTGCCATTTCTACTTTATTAAACTAAACTTCTATGTTATTAAAACTAATGTAGGAAACGCCAGTCTTAACAAATCCCCCCCCCCAAAAAAAAAAATAAAAAAAAATTAATAGATACATTGAATTCAATGTGTTCTCAAAATAGACGCACATTACAAAAATGGCCATCAAACATCCATTTTTCATTGTCTGTCGTGTGAATAAGACCTAACTCTCAACCACATTCAACTTCTGTTAAAAAAAAAAGTGTTTGTTCAATAATTCTGTTAACGTGTGAGTCAATGATATCCATATTTTATTATTTCCGCCGTTGTATGTAATGAGTGGCAGCACTTTATTTTATCTTTCCTACTTGATTTTTTTTATGGCTTTTTCCTTTTATCACATGAAAGAAAATAATGATGACATAGACCAGTTCATTTACTAAGATCAAGGTAATGGTAAATAAGGGAACAGGGCAAATCTACATGTCAAAAATGCAATGATTCATTATTGGTTATACATTTTGGTTTTCAATTACTTTGATACATGCTGTGATTACTTTCTGTTTGTAGTTATTTATTGAGGCTTTTATCTATCATATAATGGTAAAGACAATAGTACTTCAGCTATTCATTTTATTCATCTGTGATACACAATGGCTCTTAAGCACAAGAATAATTAATGGTACGTAAGTGCAAATAAGTTGTACATAAGCCTGTGTTCATTGGCATAAAAGATTGATGACCTGTTAAACTGATGTAACAGGAAATGTGTCAATGTAATCATTTGTTTTGCAACCTATTCTAGGCAAATTCTCCCAAATATGATGAACAATCAATAAAATAAACAAGCCCTTATTACAATGGGCACGTCAAAGTCTACCCGATAACATAGGTACCACCATAGCTGCTTTTTTTTTTTTTAACAGACCACTACCTGCTGGAGTAAACCCAGCAGGTAACAAGTCCTATTTACGTGTGGATTAATTTATTTTGCTTACTTGTATAGCACCATCATATGCCACAGTGCTTTTACAGACGTTGTCAGTCACTGTCCCATATAGGTATCATAACATACAAGTCTTTGGGGAGAACATACAAACTGCTTGCAGATGTTGTCTTTGGGAGGTTTCAAATTAATGGGTTTTAACGCTGACTGCCAGTAAGCTGTCCCTTGTCCAGTTTGCCCGGGATTTAGGACGGAAACCCCAGGGTGGACAGCGGTGGTAGTTTGAATGCCCCTCACCAGAAAGTGTCTTGGATAGCGGTGCAGGTCCAAGGATTCAGAAGGCTGTTGTGGGTGGTCAGCAGGTGGCAGCAGAGAGTAAAAGCGTAGTCATACAGTCTGATTCATCAACAAGAGGGCAATGCAGTACAGTGGGAAATCCAAAGGGAACGTCAGGCAAGCCGAGTCAGTAACAGGAGCAGTAGAGCAGTACAAAATGGTGTTCAGAAGCAGAAGTCTAGAGGCAAGCCGGGGTCTTAAACAGAAGCAGGCACAGTACACAAATCAGGAGGCAAAGGCAAGGTCAAAGGAAGAGGGTCAAAACACAGGCAACCAGGACAGGAGGAACACTTACTACCAGGACAAAAGAGTACAACTGAAAAGCCAGAACCCTCCTTAAATAGGCTCCGGCCCGCCACAAGGTTGAAAACCGAAAATCCCCCATCTGGCTCAGTAGGAGACCGGCAACCTTCGCACAATGCTGCAGAAGTTCCAGACTGCCTCCTGAGACCTGGAAGCAGGGGACCTGGGAGTACCGGAGAGAGAGGGCGGGCAGGCTCTGCACAGCATTGCGGAGGCTCCGGCTCTGCCTCTAACAAAAATGATGTCTGATCTGCATTGGACTGGCCCAATGGAGGACCAGAGGGTCAATAAACATACAGACACTTGGGACTTTACAGAACATTTGTAGTTAGCAAATTACTTTTATTACAAGAGTAATCCAAACTCATCCCTGTCATATTGTGTTATACATTTATTATCATTGAGATACTCCAGGATAGCATCTCTTAGAAACCTTTCTAAGTATAATAGAAAGTTTAAAAAACAAATAAATAATAAACAGTTAGAAAAAAAACTTTAGAAATTAAAAAATACATAATGAAAACCAATAAAGTAAAGAAACAGATCAGGTATCCCCATGTGTGTATCAGTTCACCCTCTGTTCACAAATGGTGTTATTTATCCCGTACAGGGAATACTGGGAAAATAGAAATACAACGATGTACAAATAAATGTCTTTTGGTCACCTCGCCTCCACAAAAATACCAACTAAAAGTGATCAAAAAGCCATACATGACAAAAATTGTTAATAAAAACTACAACTTGTCTTGCAAATAAAGGGCCCTAACGCTAGGTTTACACTAGCGTTCGATCTCCGTTCACAGCTTTCCGTCTTCTGCATGCAGAAGACGGAAAGGTGTCAGATCGGGTTCAACTGTGAGCGGCGGTGAGCGTTTTATGCCAGTACTGCATGTCCGACTCTGTGTCCGATTTAAAAAAAAACGGTTTCGTGGTGGAGAGCATAAAACACTCACCGCCGCTCACGGCCGGACATCTTTCAAACCCATTCAAATGAATGGGTATGAAAGAGTCCTGCAGGTTTCCATCTCCTGCCTCTGTTTTGTGCAGGAAACAGAAACCTGCAGAATGGAGACCGGGTGCAGATGTGAATGAGCCCTAAAAAAGCTTAGTCAACAAAACAAAAAGTAAGGAATATGGTGATCCCAGGTAAATTGTTTTTTTTTCAAAAAGTTATGTTTTATTTGGTAAAAGCAATAAAACCAATGTAAATATGGTATCGCCGTATTCATAATGACCTGCTGGACAAAGTTACCATGTCATTTTTAATACAGAGTGAATGTCATAAAAACAAAATGCAAAAAAAAAATAAAATAACAGAATTGCAGATTTTTTTCATAGTTTCCGCCTGAAAACTTTAATAAAATCTAAACATTGACAACTGACAGTCAACTCGTCGTGCAAATAATAAGCCCTTAAATATCTATGCCGACAGAAATATAAAAAAATATGAGTTTTGGAAGACTGAGATGGAAAATATTAAAAAAGTCACCGAACATTAAAACTGGAACTAGCCCATGTCATTAAAGTGTTAATGGGCCAAAACTTTCAGGCCAAGAAGTTTAGAGATATATGAAGGCATAGGCCATTGACAGTCCAATATATTATTTTTATGGACACTGGACTTGAAAGATCTTGCTGACTTTTTGGTAGTAAGAGGCTCTAATCTATTGTTAGTCTAATCATGGTTAGGTGAAAGCCAAAGCCTTCGTATGCTGCTACGGTACTAAGATTCTACATCAAGACTCTATTAATCTTAATTCAGCTAACTTTATATTTTGGTTACATTTATACATTGTAGAGATTTTTAACCTCAGCTGTACAGTTTTATAGGTCTATATAGGCCATATTAGTCTCAACCATGTTTGCTAATGGAATTTTAAATTATTTTTTTTTCAGGACCGTGGTAAACATTTAGAAAAGGTTCATACCGTCATTGGGAATAAAAACTGTGATTTGGACTCTATAATTTCCACATTAGCATATGCTTACTACTTGGACAAAGTAAGTAAAGCCTTTATATTGCTTGATTACAACTATGTTAGTGTGTTCAGAAAATAACTGCATTTTACCTTGGCTATTTAGTGGATTTTACCTTTTCTGTTTTGTTACTGACTTCAGCAGTCACTTGCAAGCGCTGGCAATTGCAAGCGCTGTGCTGTAAAAGCGAACGGACCCCACAAACTATAATGGGGTCCGTGTGCTTGCCGTGCGCTGCCTGCATGAATCATGCGGACAGGAAAGTAGATTGGGAACTACTTTCCTGTCCGCACCATCCCTGCGGACATCTGCCGTTAAGCACACGGACCCCATTATAGTCTATGGGGTCCGTGCGCTTTTACAGCACAGCGTTTTGCATTTACGTGTGATATTCCGTTCTGGGGAGTCCCCATGCGGACTTCCCCAGACAGAATCCAAACGCTGATGTGAACAAGGCGTTATCCTGAAAAGTCGCCTATAATGACAGGCTGTTGCCTTTTCTGAGAACATTGTAACCTGAAAGTTTGTTGCCTCCCTGTAATTAAGGGTCTACCTTTGACATCTGTGTATGCTGTTATCCTTCCACAATGCTTGAAAGGGGATTCATTTGTGACAATTTGGGGGATAATCAACTCATGGGATTGCCATCCCTAGGTTAAGGCTAAGGCTCCACGTAGTGGAAATGCAACATTTTTTGTAGCAGATTTTGCTGTGGTTTTTTTGAGCTAAAGCCAGGAGAGGATTGAGCAAAAGATAGAAGTATAGCAACTTCCTATATATTTGTCATTACTTTGTAGCCATTCCTGACTGGCTCAACATATTTCACTGGGCTTTTACAGACATTGTCAATCACCGTCCAATATAGGACTCACAATATACATTTTATTGAGTTTTACTTAATAAAATACAATTATTAACCACTTCAGTACTGGGCCAATTTGTGGTCCAGGACCAGACACATTTTAGGTTTATTTTGTATGTGCGGTTTTGAGGGCTGTAACACTTTTCTCGTATGTCTCAGTCAACTAATTTTTGCATCTTTTTTCGGGGACACATAGGGCTTTATTTTTATGTTGTTTTTATTTTCAAATGTGTTTTAATTTTTTTTATATTCGGGAAAATAGAAACATAATAGGAGGGAAATTGTGTCTGGATTTCATTTTTTTTATTTTATTTTTTTTATTTAAAAACACAGTGTCACTGAAAAACTTTATAATATAGTTTTTCCTCTCTGTTACAGTAATTTTTATTTTGTATGGTGTCGTAACAGCGTTTTATTAGCGTATTATTATTTTATTTACATTTTTTTAAACTTTTTTTTATTATTATTATTTTATTTATTTTTTCAGATTGTGTCCCCATAAGGTGATAAGAGACCTTTGGGGACATCTGATCACTTTTTTTTTTTTGTACTGGAGGCTGATTTCTCCTATAACTGGGGCTGGTACATTTAGCCTCAGTTGCAGGAGGAATACAGCCTCCTGCACGCTGTATACACAGTATGCAGAGCTGATCTGGGTCCTGTAGGACCCAGCAGCTCTTGAAAGACGCTGCTCCTGGCAGATCACGTGACTGCCGGGTCAGAGGGCGGCCGCATCATTGTGGCGCCCATAGCTGTGTATACAGCACTCATTGAGCGCTGTACACAGCTATCGAGAAGGCAGGGGAGGTAATAAATCTTCCCTGTCTTCTCTCTGGAAGCTCCGGCTGAAGTTACAGCTGGCTCCCTGCTTCAGTAGATGCACGATCTCCATGCAGCTACTGTGTTCTGACTGGACATACCGGTATGTCCTGTCAGAACTAGACAACCACTTCCCGGATGTTTATAGTCTATGGGCGGTCTGGAAGTGGTTAAAGGGGCTCTATCATGGTCTCTGGTGATAATTCACTAAGCATATATTTTCAGAGCCTTTAGAAAGGCTATTCCAGACATACCTTTTGTTTAGGAATCCTCTCAGCCATTTTTGAATTAGCCCGCTTTTATTGATATTTTAACTATATGCTTAGTTAAAAATCACTAGAGCCAATCATAGAATCCCTTTAACAGTAACAAAGATAGAAATAGCCAGTAAATGGAAAACCTGAGTAATATCAAATATGGCTGAGATTATACACTTTGTCAATATAACTTACACATACAAATACAAGATAGCCAGGAATAGGCAACTAGTTTACGTTAATAAATTCCAAGATACATGGCACATTTGGAGCAAGTATGGTTATGCATTCTCACTACAATAAGCTAAGACACTTTTTTTCACTATTGTTTCTCCTTCCTTTTTGGAGAAGTGAGCTTCACTTAATTAAAACCATGTAATAACGCCCATCTCAAGCAATGGCTGTATGATTATAAATGTTTTCCATGACTTTTTTCAGACCCTTACAAAGTGTTGACTGTGAGTTAAATATTACGCTAAGACCAGAAAATGTGAAAAAATGTATATCTATCTATCTATCTATCTATCTATCTATCTATCTATCTATCTATCTATCTATCTATCTATCTATTCCTCTTCAGCACTAATGCTGTGGTGTTCCTTACCAGTTTTTGAAATGCAACATGTCTGCTGTGGATATTTTCCTGCAATGTGTGGATGGGATTGGCCAGAATCCCATCCGCTTTGTAGGTACATTGCAATCAGAAATTCAGTACTGAAGTTTAGTAGTAATGTGCAGTATGAGTATGTATTCCGTATTCCTGATGTAGCTGTAAACCCTGACATGTAAATCAATCTCTTTAGATCACATCACCGAGTGTTCTCTGTCTGCCTGTTCTAAATGTTACAAGGATTGAATTTGACTTCTACAGCGAGACACGGTTTATACTGGAGGAGCTAGATATTCCTGAGTCATACCTCATCTTCAAGGATGAAATTAATCTTCAGAGACTGAATGATGAAGACAGGTTATCAGTGACACTTGTGAACTTCAATACTTTTACAAGGTACTATATATCATGTAAGGTCAGGGATAGTTTAAGCCTAATATCAAAATGGATATGGAATACAAGTACATTTTTCTCATGATTTATATATACAGTTATACATACATGTCCTGCCAGTGTGCTAATCTAAATGTAAAATTTTTTAGAATAATCTCTGACAGGATATATTATAGCCATCCCTTTACCGGTGGCCACATGATATAAAAACCACCTTTATGTGGTATATAGCCCGCTTTATAAGTACCTACAAAGTATAATGCTCACTTTCCTGGCTCTCGCATGGTTTGAAGCCCTATCTACTGGCCCCCACATGGTATAATGCCCCTTTACCAGACCCACATGGTGTAAAGCGCTCCTTAATTAGGCCATTACTTGCTGAATTCATCCAGCAGCTAACAACCGCTATTTACTTACCAATCCCCACTCCTGCCCTCAGTTGCCTCTACCTCCACTTCCCCGTCAGCCTCCTGGAGGTCTTGTGTAGCATGTTGAATGGTGTCAATGACGTCCTTTCACTGTTCAACATCAGTGACATGATGCAGACATGATGTAAAGCTGAAGGAGAAGTGGGAGCGGGGAACAGTAAGTAAATTGCAAGTAATCCAGCAGGTAATGACCTAATAAAAGGAAAAAAAAAGCAGCAGAGAGCCTAAAGTTGTTGGACCCATAGTAGTCACTACGGCTGCTATGGCAGTATTTCTGACACTGTTATGCCAATAAATATATTAGATTTAAAGTACATACAGTGGGGAAAATAAATGTATTTGTAATTTAAAAAATGCATCAAATATAATGTTTATTGTCAAAGATAATGTAAAATTAAAGGGCTTATCCAGTTTCAAATATTGATGTCCTGTCCATAGAATACGTCATCAATATTAGATCTGCAAAGGACTGACAGCCAAGACTCTCACAGATCTGCTATTTGGAGACAGCGCAAAACCCACCATTACAAATCATTGGCCCTCAATATTAGAGACTGGATAGCTCCTTCACACCAATTGAAGAAGTACCTATGCTTCTTCCATTGGCCACAAGGAAATATCTGAATGCAGTGCAGGATAATAAAGATACTTGGTGCATGAGTGTTCTCCTCTGCCCTCTGCGTGCTGGTAAAGGAAGCATCAGAAAAAGCAGTGCATAATACTGTTAACACGAAAGTGAGATATCTCAGCACATTTGGCAGATTTACTATTACTGTTTAATACAGTAGTTAGATAGTACAAACTTAAAGAGGTTGTCCAGGCTAAAATATTATTTTTTAATTAGACTGAGAGAGGAAAAAAAATAAAATCTGGCCCCAGTGCTGTGACATCCTATTCCTCGCTGGCTGTGATGTCCAGGGTCCCTTCCACTGAGACGGCTGATTGGTCTCAGCAGTCACTTGTGGCAGGGACTTCCGCCGAAAGACAGTGATGTAACTGCAGGACCAGACCGCGCTGGGAGGCACCGGTGTACAGGGAAGGGTGAGTATGTATTATTTTTGTTTTTGTTTTGGGTTTTTTTCCACCTCCCTTGGCCTAATTAAAAAAATTAAATTTTAGCCTCAGCAACCTCTTTAAGGCCATATTAGACAGGGCAATTTAGCAGCTAATTGTCAGGAACAAACGTTTGCACAACCATTTGCTCCTGGGAATTGGCCTGACCAATACTGACAACAATTGCGAGGGATTCCTTGGTCATCAGGTGATTGGTTGATTTCATCAGGACAAAAAAAATCATCACAGGACATCAGTCTGTCTAATAAGGGCTCAACAGCATGGTCTAAGTTCATCCTACTCTTTAGTGGGCTTACTTTACACCATAATTCTGAGGCCACATTTTGGGATGCATTGATACAGCTTAAGCCACACCCATTTTCTGCAAAATTACCTACCGTTTGTCACATGCTCTACAATATTGGTTAATTGGAACCAGAATACTGGCAAATTCTAAATAAATGTGTCCCATTATTATTGATACTTCTAAACGAAAAAAATAGAAAAACGCTTCAACTCTGATAGCTTAAGGCCTCAGATGCCATGTTCAATAGCAATCATGTTATTTGGGTGGTTAGGGGCAAGAGCATCCCCTATTTCACTCCTTTAGGTCTAAGAGGCCAATCAGGCTCCTGGTTGCCATGGCAAGCTCTTTGACCTATAGGAGTGAAATGGGGGCGCTCTTGCCCACTAACTGCCACTCCTGGCTGCCATGGTCCTCTCTGTATAATACAGCTGGGACTTGGAAGCCATGTAGTAGCCATGTGAGTGTTAACACTATTAGCAGCACAAAATAATAGTATGGCACTGAGTGATAAGAGGTTAATAAAAATATCCACCATATAACCATATTATTGTACTCAGTTTGTAACTTTGTTTATACATTGTATTGTGCATCTTACAAATATTTTACTTCATAAGTTACAACCTGAATTGTGATAGTATAGAGTTATAGTCACAATCTTCCATATTATCATTGAATTGACTCTTCTACAAACCTACATATATAGTATGTATATGACACGACTCTGTATATATAAAAGATATTTGTAGTATAACTTCATTTTAAAGGTGGTGTCCCATGAGTAAATATCATTGCACTCCAATAGGTCACAAATAACAGGTTTTTTTTCCAATTGGAACAATTTAAAAATGCTCCTATATCTAGTTATTGCTGTCATATACTTGTCATGGTGTCCCCTGTTGTATCTTCCTAAACCTTCATCTAACGTGCCCATTCTTGGTGCTCACATATGTATAGTAATGGAGGTCAGTACCACTGCCGGGATCCTCTTGTACAACATAGGAATATTTGCTATTGTGCAGGCCAAACAATAAGAATCAATGCAGTGGCTTTTTCTCACCATCGATCTCCATATTAGGTGGATGTTCTGAGAAGGAGTTACAAGTACAGCATTGGACATCGTGACAAATATGTATCAGCGATATATTTTGCCTAATTCTCCAGAGAAAAATGATATATTATTGTGGGACAAGACCTTTCATAACTCCATTGTAAAAAGTTATCAGGTTTCTTTAAGGTTTCTTCTATCTTATCCCTACATAGTGAGGATGAAAGTTTGGCAGCCTCAGTCATAAAAGTCATACACCCAGAGAAGCAATATAATGGGGACGGAGAGTTTCATGACTCATCTTCTGCCTTAGTAGCACAAGAGATTCTTGAGGAGGCACCAGAGCTTCTTACTCCTCAGCTTGCTCATCTACTCAGAGGTGAGTGATTACTCTTGATATTACCGTACTCAGTGAAAAGTTTAATGGAGTGTTTCTAAGTCTCCTCATGCTGAAAGACCATGATCTGTTCTTTGGTTAACAATCCCTTAAAAGACCACAGGAGGCTTCATAAAAGAAGCAGGGAGTAACGAGTTTGTTAAAGAATAGCATTATATTGAATATTAAAAAATGAACATGTTAAAATCGGCAAGAGCTGGCTGTACTGTAGGACTAGACAGGAATATTAAGTGATGCTATCTGCACATCAGTTGGGTGGCTGGAACAGCTCTGATGGTTGTTTTAACTTTGTGTCCTGGGGCTGTGTGGCATTGCTGATAATGACATACATGCCCTACAGTGGACAATGAATATGGATCAGTGTCCTGTGATTGCGTACTTAAGAGTTCTCTGGTCAAAAAATGTTTATATAATTCAGTTTTGATGGTGAAATATGTAACTTTCATTATCCTTCCATTATGTGAAACAGCTATAATCAAAACTCCATTATGTGCATCTTTTCACTCAGAAAGGCCAATGTAACCGCTGCAATAGCAAGCAGTGGGGATCAAAACAGAGTCATCAATGTGAATATTGTCTTTTCTTAATGTTGTGTCATATGCAGTAAGACTATATAAAACACATCCGTTATCTGCAGTGAAACTGTTTAGAAGGTATATACAAGGATATGTATAGTGTATTTATAGTGCTTCATCTATCTACATAGGTTAATAAACAACATGTACAATTAATCAATAATGATGACACAAATCATCACTACTTTATGATAGAAAATGTTACAGAGCGATAGGTTCTTAAAACTGTGTACTTGAAAAATCATAATTTTGGTAAGTTGGATTTGACACTGTGTTTTGCATTGCCATTTGCAGTATGTAGACATGTGAACCATATCCATCCACAGAGTCCAATAACTGTAGTACACACCAAGGTCCCCTTCACACGGCGTAAGTGCGCCGCTCATTTAGACACGTATACACGTGTCCGAGCGCAGCGCTTCAAAACTGAGCCCAATTGATTTCAATGGGAAGCACGCGTATATGCCGATATACGCGCGCTTCCCATTGAAATCAATGGGCTCTGTTTTGAAGCGCCACACTCGGACAAGTGTATAAGTGTCTAAATGAGCGGCGCGCTTACGCCGTGTGAAGGGGTCCTAATGGTAAACGTTTTTCTGCTGCACCATAAAATTTCAAAGAAAAGAAAAGGAACCATTAGCATCATTGTAAGGGTCAGTGCACACTGAGTTTTTTGGCACTGATTTGGTGCTGAACATGCCTCAAAAGCAGCCTCCAAAAAGTGCCTCCCACTAGAGTTCTATTGGAAGACTTTTTTTGGTGGCTGATTTTGAGGCGGATTCAGTCTCAAAATCAGCGGCAAAAAACTCTGTGTGCACTGACCCTAATGCAGGATTCACACGGAGTAACAAGCCGCGTGACCTGGCACGTATACGCCGTGTGAGATTTTGATTGATTGATTGATTGATTTCAATGGGAGATTTTGATTGATTGACTGATTGATTTCAATGGGAGCCTGGATTGTATACGCCGCATTATTTTGCGAAATCACGGCCACAAAATAATGCGGCGTATACGATCCAGGCTCCCATTGAAATCAATGGGAGCGTATACGGCGCTCAAAATCTCACACAGCGTATACGTGCCAGGTCACGCGGCACGTTACTCCGTGTGAATGCACCCTTAACATGTAAACAACAACTTCATGTGAACATACTTTTATGCCTGTGTGGAAGATAAAGAGCCATTATATGCATTTGAGGAAGTCTAAGAAGTGACAATAAAAATAAAAAAGTGGCCCAGATTTACTTACAGTTAGAGAGTGTAAACTTGGGCATTTTGTACCATGTTAGGCAAATGTACCAGATTTATCACAGTGACTAATATTGGATAATAAAGCATATGCCTCTTTAGACCGTCTAGTCTAAGTTTATACCACCTTTTAATTTGCTTTCTCTGAGCCAGTACTGTGTGACAAAATTTTGGCTCAATTTAGGAGAATTTTTGCCACTTTCAAACCATAACCCTTTATCTAGGAAGCCACACCCATATGCCTAACAAGTAGGAAAAAATACACTCAAACTAGATGTGCCAAGGTGCACCAAAGATGTTCATGTCCATCAAACTCCACTGGCATCCATCCACATTATTTATGGTTGTACATAGTAGCTCAGATTTACTATTGTGACTACGTGGTGCATCACATATATTTTAGAGCCTAGTCATAGCCACAATAGTAAATCTGGGCTACTATGTACAAACATAAATAATGCAGATGGATGCCAGTGGAGTTTGCTTGTGTTCTAACACCAGGACAAGTTTACAAAGCTAAAAGAACTGCCACGCTCCAGATTTATTATGTGTTTTTTCTGTCTTGTCAAGCAGTAGCCTTTTATTCTGAAAAAGGGCATGGCTTGTAGGAAAGAGATATGGCTTAAGATTTAAATGGAAAGTAATCCAACTAGTTAGTCTAAAGGTACACCAGATTTATCAACCAGAATCAGTCTTTGTGATAAACATGGCACATTTTTCGAACGTCTAGGTTCGCACTGTTAGACATGATTAGTAAATTTTAGTAGAATGGTTTGTCAGACATCTATTTTATTGTGTTCTCAGGAAGCATTCTGTTTAGCTGCTTATCTGCTGACCATGAGAAGATACCTGAGCAACTAGAAGAAATTGTATGTATTCTGGAACAGCGGTTTCCAGAGCTCCCACCAAGACAGGATATTATCAGTAGTCTACAGGAGTCAAAACTTCATACACAAGGTGTGGCCTTTTACTTACGGTGTACACCATTTTATATGCTGCATAATACATAGCATGGGTATGCTTGTGAATTCCCTTGCCAGCCTCATTTGTCTGTTTGCTTTTCTCTTCAGTCTTGAGTTGTCCTTGGACATCCTGGAAACCTCATTAGTCATCAACTTAGTGGAAGAAAAATCTATGCAGTGATTCTTTAGAAATGTCTTCTAGTATTTATATGTCATATCTTATAAAGACTCACTGACTGTTAGAGATTACTATAAATAAGTACAGGCTGATCATGCATTAACTAATACAGACATCACTACCCTAAATCTGCCCTACAATACAGTCCAACTTCTTGCTTACGCTAGACCGTCACAGAAAAAACATTTTTCTTGTCTATGAGATAAACCTGTGCTCACAAACCAAATGCTTTGATATTAACCAATGGAAATGAGTTATAATTCTAAATTTAGCTATTAAAGTAGATATAAAAATCTCCATTGGGATAACCATTGGGAAATGTCCTTTAAAATGATCCATTGCTGATGTTACAGGCCTGTCACAAAACACTGGCAGGGAGCTGCTGAAACTGGAGGCAGGAGGTTCCCATTTCCATCTGAACTCAGACAACCTCTATAAACTAAAATTAACTTCTTAGGGAGCCTTCAAACGGAGTTTACGCTCGCTCATTCTGAACGTTAAGGGAGCATGCACACGGAGTTTACGCTCCGCTCAGTCTCAATGTAAAACTCATTCAGAGTGAGTGGCGTAAAAAACAGATCCCATTGACTTGATTGGGTGCCGGCATACGAGCGCTACCCATTGAAATGAATGGGAGGCTTTTTTAACTATTGCTTTCAATGTGATACGCGTGTATCACATTGCCGTGAAGAACTGAACATTACATCAGATAAATGTTATTTGGTCAGTGTGATATTACATGAGTCAAATAAAGAGAAGGGTTCCAAGAGAAAGAAATAACTAAACAAGGTCATATTGGCTGAATCCTATACAACGCTAATTCCAAAAAAATTGCTATGATTTTAAAATCTCATATAACCATACTGTTTCCACAGTACAACCTAGACTACTTATCAGAAGTTGAACATTTTTTCCCCTTTCATTTAAGAAAAAAATTACTAACACAGCGTGTTAATTTTACCTGCTGCATTTTCCCCATAGACATATGGGGTGGGAAGGTAAAAATAAAATGCATGATTTTTTCCACTGCGTCTCCTCTGCATTTCATCTGCTGTGTTTCTACAATGTGTTGCCTTAGCCTATAACATGAATCTGCAGATTTTGTCCATTGAGCTTCTGCTGTAATCCGAAGAAGTGCACTGACTTCAAAGAGCTCTGTACAGAGCCAGTACAGAACATCATAGAGTTCCTGCTGCGTGTGCTGCTGTACAGTATCTTTCCTCTGAAGTGTGCTATGCTACACAGGCAGAGTTTATTAATCCATCTGCACCATTTATAATTGTGGTGTATATTTAGCACAAGGCCCTTTCTTGGGCCAAAAATGTAATAAATTCCTCCCAATGATTCGAGAGGAGAATACCTTTGCATAATACCATTTTATAAACTAATGTTATAAACTGAATGTTGTAAAATAATTTCCTTTGTAAGGAAAGGCAAAATTGGTGACTTATCTACAAATGGATTCATAGGTTGAACACGGTTTGGAGAATTTAAAATTATTAGCAGAAACTAAACCAAACTTTCTGTTTTTATGTATTTAATAATGGGAATATATGTAATTAGTAGCCCATTGGGCTTATACTTTCATCTTTTACTCAATTTTTCAAATACTTTGTATTGCTTTAAGCACTTTTTGTCATGCTTGTTCATCATCTTCTGCTGTTTCACTAACTAAATGTCTTTCATATCAAGAATAACAATTAAATGGTGTTGCTTGATTGACTTAATAGATCAAATACAAATAAATATCTACATAAAATAATTAGCAGATAAGGATGTGATTGCTTTCCTTCAAAGAGAATAATTATCATGCAAGTATATAGTTATTTCTGTTTGATTATGCTTTACAACAAATAAACAATTAGTAGATATTGTTATGCTTCACTATTTTGCTTAATAAAGAAAATAATAATAATTAGTGGGCAACTTAAATGACACTGAAGGAGCATAATACATGGATACCACACAACTAAATTGGTGTATTTCAGTATATGCTTATGTTTATTATGGATATATATATATATATATATATATATATATATATCCTACAAATATTATAAATGTAAAAGTTTGGATGTGTGTTAGTCAATCACACAAAAACAGATGAACAGATTTGAATGAAATTTGACAAATAGATTGTAACCTCGAATAAAATATAATATCCCAGTAAATGACATGGCTTCACGACTGTTATGAATTTATGTTCACATACAGTGGCGTAACTACCGTGGTAGCAGCAGTAGCAGCTGCCACAGGGCCCGGGACATTAGGGGCCCGGTGGCACCCGCTACCGCTGCGTTTTTTTTTTTTTTTAATAGGCCGTTACCGGCTGGAGTTACTCCAGCCGCTAACGGGCCTTATATACTTACCGATCCTGGCAGGGGCCGGGATCGGTAAGTGACACTGCGGGCCCCACAAGTATTATTATACTCGGGGGTCTTTTCGGACCCCCGAGTATAATGATCGGAAGTGCAGGAGAGGTAAGTGAACATAAAAAACTGTGTTACTTACCTCTCCAGGCTCCGCGCAGGCTTCGGCCTACTTGTGTGACGCCTCAGACGTCACATGATCGGGGCCTGCGTCCTTATGCGTCGCGACGCAGGCTCCCGGTCACATGACGTCCCTGACGTCATTGAAGATGGCCGCCAGCGGGGAGTCGGAAGACAGGTAAGTTACAGTGGGTTTTTTTTTATGTTTTTCTTCCCCTGGGTCTCCGATTATTATACTCTGGGGTCTGAAAAGACCCCAGAGTATAATAATTGTTAATGGGTGTCCACAACGGGGCATAATAGTGGGTGAAGGGGCCACAATGGGGGATAATACTGTGTGTAGGGGCCACAATGGGGCATAATACTGTGTGCAGGGCCACTATGGGGGATAATAGTGTGTGCAGGGGCCACTATGGTGCATAATAGTGTGTGCAGGGGCCACTATGGGGTATAATACTGTGTGCAGGGGCCACTATGGGGTATAATAATGTGTGCAGGGGCCACTATGGGGTATAATAATGTGTGCAGGGGCCACTATGGGGTATAATACTGTGTGCAGAGGCCACTATGGGGTATAATAATGTGTGCAGGGGCCACTATGGGGTATAATACTGTGTGCAGGGGCCACTATGGGGTATAATACTGTGTGCAGGGGCCACTATGGGGTATAATACTGTGTGCAGGGGCCACTATGGGGTATAATACTGTGTGCAGGGGCCACTATGGAGCGTAATAGTGTGCGTAGGAATGCGGGGGGTGGGGTCGTGCGGGGTTTTCGGCGTTGGTCAGGGTTTTCGATGTCAGCCGGGGGGGGGGGGCCCATGTCAAAGGTTCGCCACGGGGCACCGCCATTCCTAGTTACGCCACTGTTCACATACTATATTACACTGCTCCTGCAGCAGCTTATCTCAGCCAGGTCTGTTATCTCTCTGTGTAAACACACGCTAACCCTCAGTGCTTTGTGTTCAGACATTTGCATATTATCTGATCTGCTCCAGGCAATGCAGACAAACTGACATGGGCAAACAACTTTATTCCAAATTGCCAGTTTTTCAATTTTAAACACGCCGGGAAAAAGAAAATCTAATTTGTCGCAAACAATGAGAGCTATGAAGGTAGCCAGAAGTCACACAGTTGTCCTCAAGTGGAGCTGAAGGGGATCATCGATGCCAACAGCACACGCATTTTATGGCATCGCAGCGAGCTGGTGAGATGCCGGAACAATTAGAGTCACGATGCGAAGAACAACTGCAGTGCCAGGCAAACTTCAGAGCTGCCCAAAGTCTGGAGCAGGCGGATAATCAACGCCAACAATGCGCTCATTATATGGCGTCCCAGCGAGTTGCTGAGATGCCGCAACAATCATGGGCACAGCTCGAGAAATGAGTTCAGTGGCAGACCAGCTTGAGAGTTGCCAAAATGCCGGAGCATGCGGATCATCATTGCAAACAACACGTTCATTATATGACTTCACAGCAAGCTTCTGAGATGCTGGAACAATCACAGGCACGGTGTGAAGAACTAGTTCAGCAGCAGGACAACTTAAGAGCTGCTGAAATGCCGGAGCAGACAAACCATCGATGGCAACAGTTTGCGAAATACGCTCATTATATGGTGTCCCAGCGAGCTGCTGAGATGCTGAAACAATTACAGGCACAATGCAAAGAACAACTTCAGTGCCAGGAAAACTTCAGAGCTGCCCAAATGCCGGTGCAGGTGGATCATCAACACCAACAACACGCTCATTATATGGCTTCCCAGTGAGCTGCTGAGATGCCGGAACAATCACAGGCAAGGTGTGAGGAACAAGTGCAGCAGCAGGACAGCTTAAGAGCTGCCGAAACGCCGCAGCAGGCAAACCATCAACAGCAGCAATTTGCTGAGAATAGGTGGACCATAGACGCCAACAATCCGCATGCAAAGGTGCGGGCAGAGGCTAATATATATATATATATATATATATATATATATATGTATAGTTTAATGCAATGAATATACGCATATATAGAAATATACCAATTTAGTTGTGTGGTATCCATGTATTATTCTCCTTCAGTGTCATTTAAGTTGCCCACTAATTATTATTATTTATAATAATTATATATAATATATAGAGAGAGAGAGTATGTAAGTATATATATAAAACCAGGTTTCTCCAAAAAATAAGATAGTCTTATATTAGTTATGTCTTATTTTTTCCATCTGCGTCAATCCTGTCAAAGGCATGTCACTTTCACGTCCCTTGCCATTGCAGCACTGTCCCACTGCAGCCAAGTGTAGCGATTCACTCTCCCTGGTGACTGGAAGCAGACGCAATGCTCTGGTTAAGGAGTTGAGTGATGCCAGTGGAACTACCCAATCTGTGTCAACCATTAACTGGAAGTCAACCCTTTGTTGCCATCTTGTACATACATCCTCCCTTACTGTCAACATCCGATTCTTTTGTTGGGGGTCTGCTTTCTTTAGAGGGTGCAATTATTTTCGGGAAGTCTACTTCCCTTGATGAGAGATTTACGGTAACTGCCCTGCTGTATTCTATTTACTTTTTACATGTATAGCTGTATATATATATATATATATATATATATATACAGTATATATATATATATATATATATATATATGTATAAAATAATTTTTTTATTTATTTTATCCTTTGTTTTGTGCCTTAGACATACCTGAATTTATTTAGCTCTTCATACATTTTTACAGATATATTTCATGCATTACTATTGAAACTTATCATGAACAGGTCCAAGTGTTGAAGATATTCTACTCAAAGAATTCAAAGAATTGTCAGATGGTGATGTTAAAGTAGGCATTACAACTATGTACATGTCATTGGAGGTAAGAACGTGTTACATTTTTAAAAACACTTTGTATATCTATCAAGCTATGTTTCTACATGTTTACGTAATGCTTATATCAATCCTATACCATTTTAATGAACAACGTGTCACAATAAATAACAGTAGCTTACTTTTCTTGCTTTTACACAAATGGCTGGAGTTTGGGCCACTTTAATAATTAGGATCTGGTGGCGAGATTTATGGTATAGTGGTTACAGTTATTCTAAAGCCAGAAAAGGATCCTCTTAATGTTTGCTCATAACTTTCAATTGTATAGTAATTTCAAGATTCTGGCTAGAATCTGGGCAAATCAGCCAAAGTTAGAGTAATGAAGATGAGACTTTAATGCCATTTATGACTGGAATATGGATTTGTTGGGGTGGTGCTGTCATTCAAAGCTGTCAAAACATTTGTTAGTGGCAGCACATGTAGTCTGTATTCAGGACGTTTTTAATCTTTTATTTAAAAATCCATGTATAAGGAAAAAAATTCAATAATAACTTATATCAGAAAGCGCTCGCCAAGGTCACCTGCTTTTACCATATATTTATGCTGGTGTTTCGGAAAGCTTGGCAGTATATATCCATGGGGACAAAGACACTGTAGGATTTAGAAGTTGGCAAATTGATGTTATTTTACTCTTTGCTGGTGATATTTTAGTAAACATTAAGGGGTCATCTCACAAACATAGCCACATTTAAAGTTGTATGAAAATCAGAGTTAAAATAATTAAAAATTGTACAGACCTTTAAAGATTTTTTCTAAGCATTTTAGAGGTGACAATCTTTTGTCTTGATCGGTTGCCATTGGATACCACCATGAATTCAGGACCTTTCTATGGTCTGGCACTTGCCAGAAACCCTGCCATGAATCCCTAATTGTAGAAGTTTGATCGTCTCATACATGTACTGTCCCCGATAAACTGCTTCAATAAGGTATAGAGATGACCGAGTAGTATTCGATCAAATACCTCCCCTCGAATATTCGATGTGTTTAACCCCTTGGTGTTCAGCCGCTTACACGGAAACCTATGGCGGGGAGGTATTCGATCAAACACCACTCGCTCATCTCTAATAAGGAACTGTAGCAAGCTCCTACATTCATGGTCATATCTATTGGCAACATATCAAGAAAAAAGTCTGTCAGTGCTACGATGGTTAGAGAAACTATGTAGAATTTTACAATTATGTGTATTTACAAAAATGTTTAACTTTTAACTTTCCTTTAATTGAAATGTTTGTGGGGAAAACCCTTTTAACCCTTTCAGGACCAAGCGTCATTGATGCCCCAATGCTCAGGCCAAATATAGCACTTTTGTATACATGGCTTTACACAGCAATATCTTTTTAATGGCTTTGCATATCCCAACTAGTTTTTTAGGATACATAAGCCTTGAAATAACTAACTAGCCTTATTTGTTAAATAAGTTCAATATTTTTTTTTGCAAGAAGTAGAAGAATGGCATAAAATGTGAAAAAAATGTAAATTTTGCTTCTTTTACCTAAAGCAAAATAGTTTTCGTATATACTATTGCACATAAACATATTAAAATTTACTTTCCTAGTTCTTCTGATCACAGTGGCTACACAGTCATATAGTTTTTCAACAAAAATGAAGTTTTATATGGTTTTATATTCAGTATGGCTTATTTTCTGGACCCCCAGTCCATGTGTAAATTAACCAGTAGTTTAGTATAATAGAGGGCTGTAAACTGCTTGTGTTGTCTCTAACTAGGCTCTCTGCTGAGACTGAGCAAACATCAAGGAAGTAGGTGATGGTGGGGACTGGCAGTGGAGCAAGTCCCACTAAGCACAATGATAATGGGAAGCAGCTTCACTTTCATTATGATCACTGAAAAACGGTTACATTTTGTTGATTAAAGTGATGATAAAAGTACTAAAAATGACCCTTATCATAGTGTAACTCCAGCATGGAGACGCCGGCACTTATCACTGACAGAGGTTCAGTTATAAATCACAGGTGTTTGACTTTAGTTTGCATGACTGCAGCACCGTTCATCAGATAAGGTGATGTAAAAAGGGGGATTGACTACATTTAGGGGTTAAAGTATTCCCAAGTCTCTATTTACTTCTATGTTACTTCCTTTAGATACTACTGATCGAAGGTTGGAAACTAAGAAATGAAAGACATTTGTAGACTGGGGCCCAATGTGGAATAAACGTTTTTTGCCAAACTGTGACGTTTTACAATTCTAGCGAATCCCATCCACAGATTGCGGAAAAATACGCACAGCAAAACTGTTGCGGTTTTGGAAATTGCAGCATATGAATTAAACCTATAGAAAAGCCAGCAGTTTCCCTATAGGTATAATGGAAGCAGAAAGTTTCTGTGAAAAGCACTGTGGGAAAAACCATGAAACTTCCTTTAATGGCTTAAACACTCTACATTTTGCATCTATTCTATTTCCCTTCACCGAAGACAGGTTGTCCTCAGGTGGAACACCTTAATAGTGAGTGCTACTTACCCGTACTTGCTAAATCTTGGTAAATAACTACAGCGTGCTCCCCAGCACAACTCCTACAGATGGAAAAATGTCTTTTTATATCTGCTTTGAGATACTCTAGGACATTGTTTCCTAAACTGTGACCCGCTGGGCAGTCATTTACATACCTAACTGGGGTTGCAAACCAATTTGAGAAGTTTCTTATATACTTTAGGTCCCACCACTGGAGGATTCCGTTCTCCACACTGCTTTAGAAATGAGGAGAGAAAAGTCCTGCAAGCAGCACTTTTCTCTCTGCATTTTTCTGCCCCTTTTGGGTGGAAAACCTAGCAGACCCCATTATAGTCTATAAGGTAACCAAGTTCTAAAGAAGGTTAGGTTTCCATTTGGGGGGTCCCTAAGCAGACCAATCACATGTAGGGGCGGAGACTGTTCTGTTCATGAACGTGGTCTTGGGTTGCAAGTAGGGTAAGTATGACAGGGACAGTGCTGAGTTTGTTTTGGGGAGATTAAATGTAGCAGAATTTTTTTGGAAGAAGAAATGTGTATTCAACAGAGCTGAGTTTGTGGGAGAAGAAATCAGATTAGTAGAGCTGAATTGGGGGAAAATTGAGAAAGTTGAGTTTGGAGGAGCAGATGGAGGTAGCAGGTCTGTGTGTATGTAAGAAAAATGTGTGAAAGAGTAAGTAAAACAGAAGCAGCATGCAGTAGAAAATCACAATAGATGCAGAATATAACTGATATTTATTTTTCAAATGGGAATAAGTATGTTAGTGAAGGGTTCTGAATGAAAGTCTCGCCTGAAAGGGGTTCCCCCCTTTCAGAAAGTTTTGGAACCACTGCTCTAGGGAGCAAATTGGGCACACCGGGCTGGATCCATGTTACTCTAGATCCCCTCAATAGGTGGACAATCAATTTATAGAAGAATTAGATTTTATGCTGCCTATTGAAGTATATAGAGGAATGGAGTTCGACAAGACAGATCCAGCTGAAAATGAAGCAGAGACACAAATAGACATAAAGCGGAAACTAATAGCAAGTTTTCTTACTCAACACAGTGCTTAAAGGGGTTGTGTCTGACTGAAAAAGATGGCTGCTTCTCACAAAGTGAACTCAAAGCCATGCACAGTCCCTTTAATTTTTAATTCCCAGCTTAAAGTGCTAAGTACTGCTGGATGCGGACCGCTGCGAGACGTGCAAGAAGAGAGGGGATGTTGTGATGATATTCACTGGGATGTTGAGCCATGACGACTCCAGTGCCATGGCCAGCTGTGTTAGGTTATACGGTTGAGCATCCATGGCGCGAACAACCCGATCGAGGTGGTCCCACAGGTTCTCGATTGGGTTCAAGTCCAGGGCATTTGCTGGCCAAGGGAGTACGGTAAACTCATCCTGGTGCTCCTCGAACCACGTACACTGCGAGCTTTATGACACATCACTTGTCCTGCTATAGATGCCATCATCCTGAGGAAAAACAATTCACATGTAGGGGTGAATATGATCCACAAAGATAGATATATACTTGTGCTGATCCATTGTGCCTTCCACAATGATGAGTGCACCCAGGTGGCTGATGACATGTGCCTTCTGCGATTGATTATTTAACGTTGACATTAAAAGTAGGCGGTGGTCACTTTAATTTGACTGGACTGTGTATTTATGACCTATCCAGGGAATAACTCATAAAATATATAGTCCAGGTAAACCTTTCTAACTTTTTTCATAGCAGTTCCTTTGTGGGATTGGACCAGATGGGTTGGCCTCCACTCCTCACACCTATTGCTGATTTACTAGTTGTCCTTTCTTTGACCACTTTAGTAGGTACTACTTATTGCATCCTGGGAACATCCTACAAGACCTGCCCATTTGACTATGCTCTAGTCATTACAATTTGGTTCTTCTCACAGTCACTCAAATCTTCACATTCTTCCATTTTTACTTCTTCATGATCTAGCAGACTAGTTACTGCCTAATATGTCCCACACCTTGCCGGGTGCCATTGTCCAGTAATCAGTGCCATTCACTTCCCCTGTCAGTTTTAATGTTATGGCTTATTGGTTTAAAATATCTCTGCTTTAGGTCTTAACACTGTTGTGAATAAGTTTGTTTTAAGAAATTTGTCCAAGCCACTTATCTGCAGTGGGCAATGGTATTGTTTATCAGAGAATATTCTCTAATGCAAAGTAACCAAGCAGTACAGAAGTGGCAAAGGCAGAGAGTGAAATGAGGAACGTTTAGTCTCTCTCCTGCACAGCTGACCATGTATGAAGCAATACAAGACCCCATTTTCCTATGAACAGCTAGGATAATCTGTGCGAGAAAAGGAATAACAAAGTTTGTTTCAGTTTACCGAGTAACACTTTAATCACTTTTCAAGTCTCTCCTGTGCTTTACTTATACTCATATTGTCCTTTGTTTGAGTTGATGCAGCATGAGGAATGCTTATACTGTAGAAAGCACATTATTGTACCTACACCCTAAATGACCCTTTGGTAAGCTCCCTTCCTCTTTTGTATATAAAATCTTCTATATTTTTACAGTGACTAGGCTTTTTCCTCATAGATCACAATTTACGTGCTAAATAATAGTAGCTTTATCATTATTATACTGTATGATATGTATAGTTATTAGAGATGAGCGAACACTAAAATGTTCGAGGTTCGAAATTCGATTCGAACAGCCGCTCACTATTCGAGTGTTCGAATGGGTTTCGAACCCCATTATAGTCTATGGGGAACATATACTCGTTAAGGGGGAAACCCAAATTCGTGTCTGGAGGGTCACCAAGTCCACTATGACACCCCAGGAAATGATACCAACACCCTGGAATGACACTGGGACAGCAGGGGAAGCATGTCTGGGGGCATAAAAGTCACTTTATTTCATGGAAATCCCTGTCAGTTTGCGATTTTCGCAAGCTAACTTTTCCCCATAGAAATGCATTGGCCAGTGCTGATTGGCCAGAGTACGGAACTCGACCAATCAGCGCTGGCTCTGCTGGAGGAGGCGGAGTCTAAGATCGCTCCACACCAGTCTCCATTCAGGTCCGACCTTAGACTCCGCCTCCTCCGGCAGAGCCAGCGCTAATTGGCCGAAGGCTGGCCAATGCATTCCTATGCGAATGCAGAGACTTAGCAGTGCTGAGTCAGTTTTGCTCAACTACACATCTGATGCACACTCGGCACTGCTACATCAGATGTAGCAATCTGATGTAGCAGAGCCGAGGGTGCACTAGAATCCCTGTGCAAACTCAGTTCACACTAATAGAATGCATTGGCCAGCGCTGATTGGCCAATGCATTCTATTAGCCCGATGAAGTAGAGCTGAATGTGTGTGCTAAGCACACACATTCAGCTCTACTTCATCGGGCTAATAGAATGCATTGGCCAGCGCTGATTGGCCAGAGTACGGAACTCGACCAATCAGCGCTGGCTCTGCTGGAGGAGGCGGAGTCTAAGATCGCTCCACACCAGTCTCCATTCAGGTCCGACCTTAGACTCCGCCTCCTCCAGCAGAGCCAGCGCTGATTGGCCGAATTCCGTACTCTGGCCAATCAGCACTGGCTAATGCATTGTATTGGCGTGATGAAGCAGTGCTGAATGTGTGTGCTTAGCACACACATTCAGCTCTACTTCATCGGGCTAATAGAATGCATTGGCCAATCAGCACTGGCCAATGCATTCTATTAGCTTGATGAAGCAGAGTGTGCACAAGGGTTCAAGCGCACCCTCGGCTCTGATGTAGCAGAGCCGAGGGTGCACAAGGGTTCAAGCGCACCCTCGGCTTTGATGTAGCAGAGCCGAGGCTGCACAAGGGTTCAAGTGCACCCTCGGCTCTGCTACATCAGAGCCGAGGGTGCGCTTGAACCCTTGTGCAGCCTCGGCTCTGCTACATCAGAGCCGAGGGTGCGCTTGAACCCTTGTGCAGCCTCGGCTCTGCTACATCAGAGCCGAGGGTGCGCTTGAACCCTTGTGCACCCTCGGCTCTGCTACATCAGAGCCGAGGGTGCGCTTGAACCCTTGTGCACACTCTGCTTCATCAAGCTAATAGAATGCATTGGCCAGCGCTGATTGGCCAATGCATTCTATTAGCCCGATGAAGTAGAGCTGAATGTGTGTGCTAAGCACACACATTCAGCACTGCTTCATCACGCCAATACAATGCATTAGCCAGTGCTGATTGGCCAGAGTACGGAATTCGGCCAATCAGCGCTGGCTCTGCTGGAGGAGGCGGAGTCTAAGGTCGGACCTGAATGGAGACTGGTGTGGAGCAATCTTAGACTCCGCCTCCTCCAGCAGAGCCAGCGCTGATTGGTCGAGTTCCGTACTCTGGCCAATCAGCGCTGGCCAATGCATCCCTATGGGAAAAAGTTTATCTCACAAAAATCACAATTACACACCCGATAGAGCCCCAAAAAGTTATTTTTAATAACATCCCCCCCTAAATAAAGGTTATCCCTAGCTATCCCTGCCTGTACAGCTATCCCTGTCTCATAGTCACAAAGTTCACATTCTCATATGACCCGGATTTGAAATCCACTATTCGTCTAAAATGGAGGTCACCTGATTTCGGCAGCCAATGACTTTTTCCAATTTTTTTCAATGCCCCCGGTGTCGTAGTTCCTGTCCCACCTCCCCTGCACTGTTATTGGTGCAAAAAAGGCGCCAGGGAAGGTGGGAGGGGAATCGAATTTTGGCGCACTTTACCACGCGGTGTTCGATTCGATTCGAACATAGCGAACACCCTGATATCCGATCGAACATGTGTTCGATAGAACACTGTTCGCTCATCTCTAATAGTTATTATTAGTGTTTCTTATATATTATTTAATGGGCTACACTGGTTGGTAAAGCATCAATGTTGCAGCAATATATTATAGATATAGGAATGAATAAGTGATCCATCTATACAAGTTTGTGCAATTTTTCCAAACTTCTGAATCCAGAGGATGCCAAAGGAGAGACAGACCACAGCAGCCATCACCATACTAATTGGCATACTTAAAAAGTGGATGACTGTTCACAACCACAAAAGGTGATCCCCATACTGTAAGGGAAAGGGTTACTTTGGGCATAATCTGTGTAACCTAACAGGTTCCGCACAAGGAGTGCTTTTTCTATATATATTTTCCCTACAGTAATTAATTTTTTTTTTTTTTTTTCAATCAACATTTGAAAAGCGTAGTCAATTATTTCATATAAAGGGATCCTAAGCAATGGACTAACCAATAGTGGACATCAAATTTTCACCAATAGATAAATTACATTTGAAGATTTGGCCCCACATTTTGGAAAAGCTGCTTTTTTGGTTGTAAATTTTGTGTGTTTTTTTGAGCCAAAGCCAGGAGTCGATTGATTGCGACATGGAGCCTTAGCCTGGAGCCTTGGAACCAGTCCCTTCACACAAGGATTTAAGCAGTTAAACCCTATTACTTATATGTGTGCAACAATAACAATTATAATACAATTAAAAGTGAATGTACATATGTTTAATATGAGAAGAAAAAAAAATGTGTGTATATATATATATACAGTCCTATGAAAAAGTTTGGGCACCCCTATTAATCTTAATCATTTTTAGTTCTAAATATTTTGGTGTTTATAACAGCCATTTCAGTTTGATATATCTAATAACTGATGGACACAGTAATATTTCAGGATTGAAATGAGGTTTATTGTACTAACAGAAAATGTGCAATATGCATTAAACCAAAATTTGACCGGTGCAAAAGTATGGGCACCTCAACAGAAAAGTGACATTAATATTTAGTAGATCCTCCTTTTGCAAAGATAACAGCCTCTAGTCGCTTCCTGTAGCTTTTAATCAGTTCCTGGATCCTGGATAAAGGTATTTTGGACAAACAATTCAAGTTCAGTTAAGTTAGATGGTCGCCGAGCATGGACAGCCCGCTTCAAATCATCCCACAGATGTTCAATGATATTCAGGTCTGGGGACTGGGATGGCCATTCCAGAACATTGTAATTGTTCCTCTGCATGAATGCCTGAGGATTTGGAGCGGTGTTTTGGATCATTGTCTTGCTGAAATATCCATCCCCGGCGTAACTTCAACTTCGTCACTGATTCTTGAACATTATTCTCAAGAATCTGCTGATACTGAGTGGAATCCATGCGACCCTCAACTTTAACAAGATTCCCGGTGCCGGCATTGACCACACAGCCCCAAAGCATGATGGAACCTCCACCAAATTTTACAGTGGGTAGCATGTGTTTTTCTTGGAATGCTGTTTCTTTTTGGACGCCATGCATAACGCCTTTTTTTATAACCAAACAACTCAATTTTTGTTTCCAAAATGAAGCTGCCTTGTCCAAATGTGCTTTTTCATACCTCAGGCAACTCTATTTGTGGCGTACGTGCAGAAACGGCTTCTTTCTCATCACTCTCCCATACAGCTTCTATTTATGCAAAGTGCGCTGTATAGTTGACCGATGCACAGTGACACCATCTGCAGCAAGATGATGCTGCAGCTCTTTGGAGGCGGTCTGTGGATTGTCCTTGACTGTTCTCACCATTCTTCTTCTCTGCCTTTCTGATATTTTTCTTGGCCTGCCACTTCTGGGCTTAACAAGAACTGTCCCTGTGGTCTTCCATTTCCTTACTATGTTCCTCACAGTGGAAACTGACAGGTTAAATCTCTGAGACAACGTTTTGTATCCTTCCCCTGAACAACTATGTTGAACAATCTTTGTTTTCAGATCATTTGAGAGTTGTTTTGAGTAGCCCATGATGCCACTCTTCAGAGGAGATTCAAATAGGAGATCAACTTGCAATTGGCCACCTTAAATACCTTTTCTTATGATTGGATACATCTGGCTATGAAGTTCAAAGCTCACTGAGGTTACAAAACCAATTTTGTGCTTCAGTAAGTCAGTAAAAAGTAGTTAGGGGAATTCAAATCAATAAAATGATAAGGGTGCCCATACTTTTGCACTGGTCAAATTTTGGTTTAATGCATATTGCACATTTTCTGTTAGTACAATAAACCTCATTTCAATCCTGAAATATTACTGTGTCCATCAGTTATTAGATATATCAAACTGAAATGGCTGTTGCAAACACCAAAATATTTAGAACAAAAAATGATTAAGATTAATAGGGGTGCCCAAACTTTTTCATAGGACTGTATATATATATATATATATATATATATACATACATATACACACACACACACACACACACACACACACACATACATATGTATCATGATAGATAAAGGTGTCTAGAACTACAGAAAGAGTTTTACAATATTTATATGTATCTCATATCCATCATATTATAACGAAATAACAAACTTTCTTCACTTAGCAAAAGCTGAAAGTTTGTCAAATAAATTGTTTCTTTTTACAAATGTCATTGAATGTTTAAGTAATTTTGTGTGAGTGGAAATCGGATTTGGTGCCTCTCGCATCGCTCTTCAGAAGGAGCTTCCTGTTGTGAGAAGTTAGGGTATATAAAATAAATGATGTATGGAGCTGTTGGAATGCGACTTTACTTGGCTACCTTATATCTAAGGAACATTAAACATAGGGCTCTCGTTTAGCAAATAAATAACCATTCATTTCTATAGCTTCAGACCCTGGACTTTTGTGCATATTCTGCAAAGATATTGAGAGGCCATTAGGGATTTAACATAAAATATATCGCCAAGGGGGCTTCTTGTAGTCCTAGTCTTTCTGCCACATGGTGTGTTACTAATGTGCATAAATGGGCTTAAATGAATGTGTTGTCTGTGTTGCATTTGAAATATGTATATATTTATATATTATTTTCTAATTGTTTAAAAACAAAGCATTAAATATGTAACTTTAGAGTGTTGAAGATTTAAAATACACATATAAATCAACTTCAATTAACGGGAAAAAAAGAGATTCCAGTTCACGTGTTACTTCAGGGAAACTCCAGCTAGCTGTGACAAGGAGATATATTTTACCGGATATTATGTAATTGCTTGTAATTATATAGTGGTTATGTTTAACACGTTCCTTTCACTGTTTTGCATGTGAATGTAAAACCTATACAAAACTGACATAGCAAATATCAATTAATTTGAATTAAAGGAGTTATCCAAGAAACAGGGATAATGGATCCAGATTACCTATCTACAGCGTAGGTCCGACACCCGGACCATGTACCGATCAGCTGATTCAGCTAACATACACTGCATACAGCCTCCGGCTGCATACATTATATTGGTGGCATCAGGCAACTGTAACTCTGCTCACTTGAATAGAAAGAGCTTCTTCCAGCTGTATACCATGTATACAGCTTCTGTCAGCTAAATCAGCTGATCTGTGGAATTCTGGACCCAAAGCAATCAGATTCTGATGACCTATCCTATGAATAGTATTCATTATGCCTGGATCTTGGAAAAATCCTAATTGTATTCTCCATGTTTTCTTAGAACTGCAAATTTTGGCATTCCATGGTTTTTCTTGTAAATGATTTGAAATGGCTGGGCCACTTTTGTATATTGTTGTAAGGATTATAGATGAGCAAGTAGTGTTCAATTGAGTAGTTGAATATTGAGGTCTACTCGAATCGAATTTTGAATTTTCAAATATTTCACTACTCGTTCATCTCTACTGTATACGTTTTTTTCCAATGCCTACGTTGTCCTAGTTCCTGTCCCACCTCCCCATCATAGTTATTCATGTAAAAAACAAGTGCCAGGGAAGGTGAGAGGGGAATCAAATTTTTACTGCGTTTACCGCGTGGTATTTGACCGAGTACGAGTATTTCGAATACCATAGTATTCGATCGAAGACCTACTCGATCGAATACTACTCGCTCATCTCTAGTAAGAATACATGTCTTTAAGGGTAATGGTAGCGTCCAGTTATTTATTTACCCCTATGTTTCCATTAGCAATAACATAATACCGGAAAACTTAAATTCTAAGAATGGATGATCCAGAATTGTTATTTCATGGGAAATATAAGTACTTAGTTAACAGACAAGTCAGGAGAGCTGACATGTTCTTTTATCATTTTTACCTGAGTATATTCAAATGAGGAAATATATATCCACTCATATTGCCCCAAAATGGTGCAACATTGGCCATTCATATATTCTGTAGCTAGTGCCCAGAGACGTACTGTGTTAGCATTGTTGTCTTTTATATCATTCTATGAGAATGAGAGGGACATCTAACAAGCCCTTTCCTTTTTTCCTCTGATGTCTGCTGCCCCATGCATATTAGGTTGCTGACTGTACCCATCAAAATTACCATGTTGGGTGTAGTTCATCTAATCTTATGACCATATTATAATTTTATATTATTATTTTACATAAATCTTTTGAATAACCAATTTCAGTGCAAAACAAAAGTCCAGGATTCAGTGAGCTCACCTCAGATCTTTGACCTATTACAGGAGTAAGTGATAAGTGCAGGAAGATGAAACATAGAATCAGGGTGTGTAGCTGACATTGTATATTGATATAACTGTCACATATATATGCATACTGTTGTAGCATTTCAGTTGAAATCCAACTCCCTAAACTTGGTGTCCCCCAAATCTACCATTGAAGGAGAACCCCATATACATTAATTAAAGAGCACCTCTCACTACCTCCACCAATTCATGTACTCAGGATCTGTTAAGAGACACCTCACCACTGATTCCAGAACAGTAGGAATATTTTCTCTAGCCTCCACTGTTCCTGATCAACAAAGTACAGTTAGTTTTGGTGCCTAATGTGCTATTTCAGCTCTGTAATGTCAGAAGGGCGGTGCCAGGCAGGGGGTGTGATTCAGAGCTCCAATCAGAGGAAGCCAGTGTCAGAATTCAGAATCACATCCCTTGTTTGCTCTTACCTTAATACTGCCTTTTGAACAATATAGAGCCTAAATAGCATATGAGGCACCAAAACTAACTGCAATGATTGATCTGGAATGGTGGGGGCTAGAGAAAAAGTTCCAACTTTTCCAGAATTAGTGGAGCAGCAGCTATTACCGTAGATAATGTAAAGAGCTGGACTTTTTGAAGGTGGTGAAAGGTAACCTACAATTTTGCCCCTCTATCTAGAATTTCACCAGTATTATTAAATGTTAAATATATTTTATTAATACTAATACTACAAAACATCTCTCATTTAAAAACATTAAAAAGGATGAGTAAGATCACAGCCTTCTTCTATGTATAAGTACATATTATATTGAAGATAATGAGATTGCAAAAATTCAGAGCACATTTACATTATTACATTACAAAAAGGAATAGCTGGGACTTCCACTGGACTCCAAAATTATTAATTAGCTAGTCAAACCCACTAGAATTGTTGGGTTCATTCATTCCAATGTACATCTATAGTATACTGTATGTGCTACTTTAGTGCTCAGAGTGAAATCTGCTGCATTTTAGGATTTTTTTCAAATACACATAATGTTGCTATTGGGAAGAAATCCACTTTAGACTACATGCACATGCAAAAGCGTATGCTGTGGATATCCACATTAAAATCAACACCAAATCCACATGCAGATTTTGCGTTTGATTTGTATTGGATTTTGTTCCTAATGCCACCCCTTTCATTGAAATATATAAACGAAATCCGTGCTGAAAATAGAATAGACAAAATAGAATAGACATACCACAACACACAATATGTCAATTTCTACATGGAAAAACATCTGTTCTGTATGGAAAAAATCATGGTGTATATTACATTAAGAAAATGTAAATGCTAATGTGTTAAAATACAGATTGTCCACATACAAATCTGTTCAGAAAATCTGCCCATAATCCACACCATGTGCATGAACCCTTACAGAGTTTACTGGTTTACTTTTTTCCATTGCTTTTAAGATAGGAGTGCAGACAAACATAGCATAGCATAGCATCTGTGTTTGCAATATATAGGGTCAGCAGCAGGAATAATACAATATTTGCTGACGTAAGATATAAGGCCTTTTGTTTTTTTCTGTATTTCCTGAATGGCATGCTCATTACTAAATATAATATTCCAGACATTGTACATTTTGTCCTAGAGATTTTGGCACAGACTGAACTAAAACAAAAGTAAGAAAATAGATGTTGTAAAACTGACACACTTTATAGGTTATAGGTTAAAGATACCATGGTTTCTCAATTAGGGATGTAAATGCAACATTCATTATCTTACATGCTGAGAAGTTGATGAACTGTGCAATAAGTCTGCGCACATAGTCGCTACTGAGATAAGACATTTCTGGCAGTATAGTTCACAATTCATCAGAAGACTTTTCAATACACTCTTTAGTTTTTGCCTTTATATTTTGATACATATGTTGCACACTAACATAACTGTCTGTCATGTAATAATCTTCCTCTCATTACTTATACTTTGAGATTCTGCCGTCTTCATCCATAGAGCGCAATATATTTTGAAAGTATCGAATTACAGTATATGTAGTGTTCCACGTAGATAACAGATCCATGTTCATACAGCAAGTAAACCTAAACGTCCCTACACGTTTCCTGGCACGGTGATGTACCCTTCATCAGGGGACCTACTGAATCTCTATCTTACAACTGATACATATTGCCAAATTACTGTCTGCAGTGGCAAAAACAGTATAAAACCCCACAATGAGGGAGATAAATGACTACGTAACTCTCCATGCAGTGGCTACCTCTGTCACTACAGGGAGAGTTATGTATATGTATCAGTTGTAAGATAGAGATTCAGTAGGTCCCCTGATGAATGGTACATCACCGTACCAGGAAACGCGTAGGGACGTTTAGGGTTACTTTAAGGGTCAGATTGGTACTGCTCTTGTAAGGGCGGGAGTATTTGGGGTCTTAGAGGACAAACAACATAGGGTTAAAATAGGGATTTTCTACTCTTCCCTATGATGTACCCTCCATGTGGATAGCCCACCTACTAACCATACCATTTTTTTCTATCAAAAAATTCATTGTTATACTGCTATGGTGACAACCGGAATTGAAGGTATTTTAGGGATCCAATTTTAACAATAATTATTAAATGCGAAGTTTTAATTTGTTGCAACAGTGTTTGGAATAGGTATTATATTTGTCTGCTGCACACGGGTGTTTTCTAGGACTCTAGCTAATACACTGCTGCTTAATTTGTATTTTTGTGGTTATATTGACCAGGAATAAGAGGAGTAGTCAAGTTGGGGACCAAGAATGAACGAGCAAGTCAACAAGTGACCAATTTTTCTGAGTAAATTTTTCTGAGTAAATCTGGATCTCTTACAGGTTTTACTGTATATGGAGATAGTCCCCTAGAACCATAGCTTCTAGGAGAGAAGAACTCTATACATATCCATAGCCATGACCTATTTTTTTGGTTTCAGATATTTATAAAAGTTCAGAGAAAAATCCTTTATATATTTCAGTATTTCATACAAATACATTATCAATCACAATACTGTAGATTAACTTGCCACTTTTTTAATCAAAATTCTCAATAATATATTGCATCAGTATTTGTAAGCCACAACCAAGAGGGGCTCCAAAACACAGAAGAGGTACCAATCTTACCAATATACCTTTTATCTGAGTAGGTTCCACTTCTGGTTCTGGTATAAAATTCTGATGCAAAATACTTACCATATAAAAGGGGCCTTATGTCGCTACGATGGTATGCATACATTTTCTGAAAATTACTGGACTTTGGCCATATAGCTATTCTGCTCAAGGGAAATAATCCGGATTTTTCATGGAATATTGTAGGTGTCCCTTTCAACTATCACCCTAAACAAATGAATTCAGAAAAATCAATGAAAATGTTAAATAACACTTTTATTATGATACAAATCCTACTAATATTATAAATGTGAAAATGTGGATATTTGGATGTTTGTTAGTTAATCACGCAAAAACCGCTGAATGGATTGGAATGAAATTTGGCACATAGATTGAAATTTTTGACCTCGATTAAAACATAGGTGTAACATCTCTGCCTGTTCGGGTCACTGCACCGCCCTCTGCTCGCATGCGGCAGTGCAGGAGGCGTGTGCAGTTTGGTTCTTGGCTTAAAGTGTTTGGTCGCACTGTGTGACCGTGGCTCTAGTTCTGTGATTAAATTTCCACCACACCCGTCTTCTGCCCTTGTTTGCCTCTGTTCATGAACTGTTAATTTGTGTTATTGACAGACTGCCTTCCTGTCAACTCCAGGGGCGGGTTCTTCCTCCCTATTTAGTCTTGACTCTCATTCACACCTATGCTTGCTATTGCCGTGTGCATACTTGCTCCTTACTGTCCCTATTTTTGCTTGCATTCTTATCTTTGACCTTTGGATTTCCTCACTGACTATTCTTTGGACTCCGATTCGGTACTGCATCGCTCAACTGTTACTGACCCTTGGCTAGCTGACCTCTCTTTGTTGTTGTCCGTCTTGTCTCCGTTTTGTGTTTCACCTATACAGGAAGGGACTCTCTTTGTGTTTGCCACCTATTACGTAGGATAGGGCCTGGCAATAGGAAGGGAAAGTTGGGGGCTTCAGCTTAGGGCTCACTGTCTCTTGTGTTCCGTCCCAGGGTTCAACAGCTACTGTTGAATTGCTGTCCTAGCAATTCCCTAACAATAGGCTACTTTTTATCACAGTAAATGACATGGCTTCACGACTATTATGATTTTATGTTCACATACTATATTACAAAGAGTTCTCCTCAAGCGGGGCTGACGGGGATCGTCAGCACCAAAAACCCGCTCAATATATGGCTTTCCAGTGAGCTTCTGAGATGCCAGAACAATCACACGCACGGCGTGAAGAACAAGTTCAGCAGCAGTCCAGCTTGACAGCTGCCGAAACGCCGGAGCAGGCAAACCATCACCGGAAGCAATTTGCTGAATATAGGAAATACCAAACACATTGACAAGCGGTGAGCTTATGAAAGCACATGGACCCCATAGACTATAATGGGGTCTGTGTGTTTTCCGTGTGGTGTCTGCACGGAACATGTTGAGAGAAAAGTAGTTCATGAAGTACTTTCCTCTTTGCATGACTCCTGCAGACACCATGCGGAAAACTCACGGACCCTATTATAGTCTATGGGGTCCGTGTGTTTTCCGCACTGTGTCCCCATGTGGACTTCCCAAACAGAATACCGAACACAGACGTGAACCAGTCCTCAGTCACTGACAGCAAACTACTATAATATGATAAAGGGGCACAAAAAGAATATTACAAAGTTGAAGAAATTTTCATTTGTTTAGGAATTAAACTTTATATATAAATGTGCTCTCAAGGCCCTATTTACTACATAAAAGAGCACCCAGTGATGATGGCCTTGGTATAGGTTCTCATTAAAGGGTTATTCCAGTCATAGCAAGTTACCCCTATCCTAAGTATACACGATAAGGGGTTGATTGGTACAAGGTGCTCATTTCCTGTTTATTAAATGTTTTTTGTTTCAGTATGTACCAGTTCACTTTTGACAATATGAATGCTTACTTGGTTATCTTTGCTTCTCCTGTGAAATTTTGTAAGCTTATTACAAGTAAATTGGGGACATCTTTTGCAATTGGACACAAAGGTCTAGCAAACTGTAAATTTCATAAACAAACAGCTGATGGGAATACGCTATAATAGCTGCCATTAAAATCCATTAGCAATCTCAATGACTTTCCGGAATTTGATGCATCATTTATTCAGCACTTCTGTGAGATTTTAGAAAAACATAAAGATTAATAAAACGTGCTATACTTCGGTCTTAAAGCCATTATAAAAATGCCGCTATTCATGGAATAGAGACAAAGCTAAATAGGATTTATGCTCTGGGAACAGAGATAGGATGTATATCATGACATAAACTATACAAATGCCAACAGAGGGCCCAGCCAATAAGCATGGACATTGCACTGATAGAACATCTGTGTTACAAAAAAGCATGCACCAATTGGCTGCCTAGTAGTGCCTCTTTACAGTACAGTAATATATGTTTTGTACTGCGTTTTACCAGTGCCAAGATGAGTTTCACCGTTTCCACCATGGTATGGGCAGCTCTGTTTTAGTTTACTAGTGCACTGTGTGCAAGGCTGGCGACAGGGGGGGCGGGGGGGGGGGGGGGACAGACTGGGCAATTTGTCAGGGCCCCAATCCCCCAAGGTACTTCCTGGGATCTGGAGCTTGATGACTCAAATCTGGTTGTCTCTGCCACTTTGATAATGGAAGCTGACATCACGTGTTCCGGACGTCACCATTGAGGCCTGTGATTATACAGTGCCATGGGTTGTAAACTTCTTCATTATGTTGTGCACCATGGACAAAGGAACCTCATCTGGAGATGGACTTGTAACCTTGAGATTATTGATGTTTTTCAACAATTTTGGTTTTCATGTCTTCAGACAGTTCTCTTCTCTTCTTTCTGTTCTCCATGCTTAGTGTGGCACACACAGACACACAATGCAAAGATTGAGTCAACTTTTCTCCTTTTTATCTGGCTTCAGATGATTTTTATATTCAGGTGATTTTTATATTGCTCATTGCTTCTGTTACCTACAACAAGAGCGTTTGAACAAGCATCACATTCTTAAAACAAAGTTATTTACCAACAAATTTGAAAAGGTACCAACTATTTTGTCCAGACCATTTTTGGAGTTTTGGGTAAAATTATGTCCAATTTACCTTTTTTTTTTTTCTCTCAGTTTTTTTGCATTGTTCCAATTCCATACTTCATTTTCTGGAAAAATATCAGGGGTGCCAACACTTACAGCCATGACTATGTACGGGGAAGAAAGGGGGAAGGTTATTAGAGTGAACTATTATTTATAAGGGGGGACTATTAGCTATACAGGGCACTATTTATAAGCAGGGAGTATCATACAAATAAGGGGTAATATTATTTACAAATCACAAAGGGTATAGGGACTAAATAATAATGTATCCACAGAAAATCCCTAATAAAATATAAAATTTAACTTTTATTTGCTTCAATTAAAACGCTGACCCCTAAAGTGTAAATAAAATATCAAAACCTGGAAACAAGAAATTAGTATATAGGGGGGGAGCTCCTTTCCACATTAAAGTGACTGCGGGACTATCCCCTCTTGTATCTAGTCTGCGTCCACAATCCTTCTGTCCGTTGTGTATAGGTAAGTATGTCAACAAGCAGGCTGTTTGTCTACCGAACCCATGATATCTAGGGGACCCGGTCCCAAAACGGGGACCACTCTGCATCTATGCCAAGTCAGTCTGTACTAACGCTTGTCTGAGGGAACTGGAGATTACACGATTCCTTCACCATCTCGTGTTAACCACTTCATGGCCAGGTAAATACCGCAATACATTGATGATATGGCCTTATGAGAGTTTTATATAAGCACATATCATACTCTTTGTAGGTTTCCCTCAAAATTCAGTAAGCGATCGATCTATTAAACTTGTTGTTTTAACTCTCCATCTTCTCAAAATTTCTGCATTAAGTGGCCCTCGTTCTCTTGAATTGATTATTATAAGAAATATCAAATAAGGTAGTATTCACTTTCCTATGTCCCAGACTGATCCCCTTATACAGGTCATATAATCATATAGCAGTCTGCTTGTCCCTGATACTTCCTGTATCTTTGGATCTTATTCACATAATACAAAATGAAATGAATAAATAAAGCTATTGGAAGCCAGAATCAATCGGATTACTGTCTTTTATTCATAACTGTGACAAAATCACAGAAGCACTGTGGAGAAAAGGTCACAACACACGCGTGCCCCTGCGGATGTCACCGACAGTATTAGACTGTTCGGGTCAAGGGGAGAGGGGAGGAGGGGGGAGAGGAAGATGGGGAACCCTCCTATAGAAAAGATTAAACATGGATTCATTCAAGCCACCAGGGCTAATAGATCTAAAACGAAAGATCCATTGCGTTTCCTTTCTAAGTATAAGATTCTCCCAGTCGCCTCTCCTAATGGAACGTGGGACCTTCTCCACTCCCTGAAATTTGATGGAAAAGGTTCTCCTGCATGGTGTGCCCAGATGTGATTGGCCACCGGGGTATTCCGCCAATTCACCTCATCTAATATTATTTACAAGCAGGGACTATTATTTATAAGGAGGCACTTTAATAACTAATGAGTGGGCGCAAAAATTTATTAAGCGGTACAAAGGTGGTCATTTGAATTGTGTGTGGAAAAATGGGGGTTGTTATTATTGTTTTGGGAGCAGAAAGGAGGCATTATTAAAGGGGTTGCCACTGGAAGTGCTGTACTACTTTATTAAGTCACTGAATATAACATTGTAGAATTTTTGCCAGGGCCACACTTTGTCTAAAACCAGCCCCAACTGTATGTACTGTACAGGATAATGAATATGTCTATTCTGAGTTGAATTATTATTATGCACATGCATTATTGCCTAGATTAGATACAATTGTAGCTATAAGCAGGACTAAACAGTAACTCCTTGTTCACATCTGCATTTGGTAATTCGCTTGGGGAGTCTGCATGGGCACTCCCCCAAATGGAACACCAAATGCATTGGCAAACAGTGTGCAGTGAAAGCACAGACTATAATGGGGTCGGTGTGCTTTCCACACGGTGTCCACACAGAACATGCGGACAGAAAATTACTTTGTGATCTACTTTTATGTCTGCACGATTCATGCAGGCAGCACACAGACCCCATTATAGTCTATGGGGTCCATATGCTTTCACTGCACACCACTCGCCAATGCGTTCAGTATGCTGTTCAGGGGGGTCCCCATACGGACTCCCCAAATGGATTACCAAACGCAAATGTGAACGAGGGGTAATTTTCTAGCTTATAGAACTAAACAAAATTTTCCCGTTTACTAATAACAAACAATGAAAATGGCAAAGATATGAAATACCAAAAATATAAGAGTTGAAGATAATGAACTTTTCAATGTTCACGAAATATGTCAAGAACTGTACTGTTCCCCTGACTAGATGAAATTTGATCCAGGTGGCTTATTCAAGTCTACTCTTTGTTTGCTCTATGAATTTAGGTCCTATACTGGATGCATTTCAGCTTTGTAGCAGTATATTCCTTTGTTGTTATGAGCAATTGTTAAGTCTTTCCTGGGTCTGGACCTTTGATATACAACATTAAGTTCTCGTGATGGCTACTTCTGATCCATTCTGCTGTATAAATTATACCTGTTTTTACAGCTACCATCTGAGGGTGGTCAAAGTACTCCCACAGAACTATTCTGTATTTATGAATCTGGCTCACACCAAATGTTCTTATATTTCTTTTCTAGTCTGTTTCCTGTTCACCTAATATTTGTTCCAAGTTTGATTCCCAATTCTGATTGATGTTCCTGGCAATTGTAGCTCTGCTAATGGTTGTAACTCCAGGTTATACTTCTGGTATGGAGCTCTCTCCATAGAAGGTGATGGCAGCCGCATAATACAGTCAGCACCCACCACTAACAGCTGTGATTGATGCTGATACCTATCACAGCTGTGAACACTTTAGTTGCCATGGTCAACAGTGTAGTGGGGGAAAAAATCCAAATTTCAATTTTCTGCTTCCTATAAAAAATGGAATAAAAAGTGATCAAACCTTCAGAACTACCCCAAAGTGGTATCAATAAAAACACCATCTTGTCCTGCATAAAAAGACGCATTACCCAGTTCCAAATACATAAATATAAAAAAGTTCCCGGTGTCACACTATGGCAAAACAGAATTTTTTTTCTATTTGCAAAGTTTTAAATTTTTTAAAAGGTATAAAACAGGGCAAATACTATATAAATTTGGTATCGCCGTGATCATACTAACCCGCAGAATAATAATAATAATAATAATACATTTTATTTCTATAGCGCCAACATATTACGCAGCGCTGTACAATTTGTAGGGTTCAAATACAGACAGATACATTACAAAGAAAGTCATTTCACACAATGGGACTGAGGGCCCTGCTCGCAAGAGCTTACAATCTATGAGGTAGAGGGGGTGACACAAGAGGTAGTAGGGGCCGCATTGCTTATGCAGAGATCAGACACTTATGTAATAGAGGTGACTCATTACACAAACATAAAACTTTATGAGCCGTCACCAGTCGTGTCCTGTAACATGTGGATGGAGCTTGGACAGATAAAGTTATCCTGAGATGGCCTCAATATAAGTAACATGTCAATTTTACTACATAGTGAATGCCGTAAAAATTAAACCCATAAGAATTTGGCGCAAATGTGTTTTATTTTCCAATCCCACCTCATTCTGAATTTTTTACAGCTTCCCAGTACATTGCACAGGATATTGAATGGTGCCATAATAAAGTACAACATCAGGTGACTCTGTGAACAGAAAAATGAAAAAAATGTATGACTCCTGAAATGAGAAGGGGGGGGGGAGAGAAAAAAGAAAATGCAAAACTGAGAATAGGCAATGGCATGAAGGGGTTAATTGACCATAATAATGAGATCATATGATTTGGCTTGTTCCTGATCTGTTCCTGATGCCATGTTTCACATTCCTGTTCTGTTGTCACCACTGCATCTTGATGACAACTGGTTGGAGTCCAACGATTCACAAAGTCTCCCTTTTAGGGCTACACCTAGCCTTTATACTGCCTACGAAACGTGAAAAGGCACCTCCCACATAATAGGGAATATACTAAGAATTACACTCAGCGTATATAACAAGAGAAATTATACTGTACAGTGTCTATATATACAGAATCACTGTATATATCGAGAATTACACCCCCCAGCATAAAGGGCAAGAAAAGTGATACTATGCAGTATACACAAATTATACAAGAATAGTGGTACTGGCAATGTCTCTATATCCAGGCCAATTGAAGGAATACAGTGAATTGTCTATTTAAAGGGCAGATATCATACTGTACACAACAATTAAATACACTTACAATAAACATATACTGTACAGCTCACACTTACCATATGCGATAATTTATTTATTTTAAACACATATTATGCAGTGCTTTACAAATTGTCATTGGTTTTGGTGTGTGGGAATAAATCAGTAGAAAAGAGTCCCCAGAGAAAACCCAGAAAAACATTGGTAGAAAACTCCATGCATATGTTTTCCTTGGTTGGATTTGAACCTAGGACTCCAGCACTGCAAGACAACAGTGGTAACTACTGAATCCTTGTGCTGCCGGTATATATAGCAATATATCTATGTCATAGCTGAAATATAGGTTTCTTCTTATATTGTTGAAAGACCTTTAGGGAGACTCCTGCTCCAGGGCCTTGTAGCAAGTGGTGCCTCTGCACTCCCTTTAGCTACGTCCCTGGTGAAAATTGCTATAGATTAGAGTTTGCACAATTTTTACTGCGTATACAGATGTGAGCAGGGCTGTACAAGAGTGCAGGGCAGAAGGCTACCACTCCTGCACATTTGGGAAAACGCAGCCTGAGGCCAGAGATTCATCTTGCCTCATGGATGATGCAATCCTAATTACTTTATATTGAAGCATTCTTGTTTGACTTCTCTTTTCACAGTTACAGCTTCATTTATACAAGATGTAAACACTTAAAGGCAATTCATATATTAAGCCTCTAGCTAAGCATCTTTTATTGTATTAAAGGGGTTTTCCTATCTCCCTGTTTCAGTAGCTTTGCCTGCTGTCTCTTCTCACTTCCTGTATCCCCCTCCCAGCTTGGATGAAAAGTGAGTGGGTAGAAAGAGAGGTGCCCAAAGTGTGGGAAACGGAGTAGTGTGATGGGGAAATTAGGGATGTGAAGGTTTAGGGGAGGAGTGGAAGGCAGGAGAGTAATAGAGAGTAACCAGACCCATTGGTGAGCATCATCTCGATTTCAGTTCTATGACAGGTCCTCTATATGACTGATATACAGAAATTCTTGAAGCCCAGAGAGGATGGTAGGGGGTGTAGTGGATTTCCATAGTCTTGGGATGACGCACCTAGCCTCTATATGACTGATATACAGAAATTCTTGAAGCCCAGAGAGCATGGTAGGGGGTGTAATGCACCTAGCCGCAACAAGCATACAACCATCCAAATTGCGGGTATACTTCTTAAGTTTACATGGAAAAATGAAAAGCAGAGGAGCAAGGTCATTCCCCAAGGCCATACTAGTGACCCTCTCGACAATCCAGAAAAGCTAGAGGGCAGTACAGGTGCCTGCGATGGGGTCGAAAAAGGTTGAGTACAGGTCTTGGGGTGGAACTATGAGAGAGTCCGCTAGGCTATGTGCTAGTGTAGGAGGCTCGAAGGGCAATGAGAGAGAAGGAGAGATTCAAGAAATAACTAGTAATTACTAGAGATGAGCGAGTAGTATTCGATTAAGTAGGTATTTTATCGAATACTACGGTATTCGAAATACTCATACTCGATTGAGTACCACTCGCTATTCGAATGTAAAAGTTCGATGCAGAACCAGCATTGATTGGCCGAATGCTATACAGTCGGCCAATCAACGCTGGTTCTTCTCCTACCTTTAGAAGTCTTCTCCGTGCAGCTTCCCAGCGGCGTCTTCCGGATCTGAATTCACTCTGCCAGGCATCGGGCCTGGGCAGAGCCGACTGCGCATGCCCGCTTGTAGTGCGCAGTCGCAGTCGGCTCTGCCCAGGCCCAGTGAATTCAGAGCCGGAAGACGCCGCGGGGACGCTGCACGGAGAAGACTTCTCGGAGGAACCAGCCCGACCCTCACTCGTGGACTTGGTAAGTGTAAATTGATCGAACGTTGCCTACCCCTGAAACAAACATTTTCCCCCCATAGAGTATAATAGGATTCGATATTCGATTCAAGTAGTCGAATATTGAGGGGCTACTCGAAACGAATATCGAATCTCGAACATTTTACTGTTCGCTCATCTCTAGTAATTACTAGCAATTGTCTGGGAGAGGTCAGGGAAGAGGGAGAGCTAGGCTCCATGAAAGTAATTGTTTTAGTCTCTCTGGCTTTTGAGTCTCTCTGACTAGGCTGGGTCCAAGCTCAGGGGCCTGAAAACCCGGTGGGCCTGATCTAGTTCAATGCATGTGTTAACAGAAGCATGTTGAATATGCTTGCAAGAATTGGGATAAGATCAGCAGGCTGTGTGGCTCAAGGTAGGCCGCAGAGTCATATATTATTGCGTCGGGTGCAATTATCAATATTGTCAATGTGCGCCATTTGATTCCGGTGCAGAGTAGTGGAGGATGCTGTAGACTCCTGCAGAGATTGTATCAACGCTGGTACTGAGGACTGAAATGCTTCAAGTTTGTCCATATGTTGTTGCAGATTGTCAACATCAGTTTTAACTGTTTTCAGGTTCTGTTATTATTTTTCAGATCTGAGGCTAGATCTTCTATATCCCTTTTGCTGCGGAGTAGGGCTAATAGAACCCATAGTTCAGCGTGATCTTGGAGAGCATGGACAGATACATTGGGAGGCTTATGTGCGGAGTACATGAGGTGCCAGAGAGCAATCTGGCAGAGCCACCATGTGACCCATGTTTGTTCCATCTACAAGTGATAGGTGGGGTAACGTCCTTATCAGAGAAGAGGTCCATGTCTTTGAGCAACATGTCTGGGTGCTTGGCCCCTTCCATCAGGGGACAGGAATGATGTCTTTTTGGAAGGGGGTTTGCACCTCAATCTGATTCCCTGTTAGAGATGTGCCCATGAGTCTTGTGAAGGCCCCTGTGTTATGGAGTGGTTGGGGTTCTGAGGGAGGGCTGCTGTTTGGTGTCTGGGATAGCTCTCTCAGGCACAGTGGCAGTGGAGGGTGCTGGGAGGAACAAATGCTCTAGTTCAGAGGGCGGGGAACATGGTGGTCAGGAGCCTGCATTCAGGGGAAAGGTGGAGAAGGGACAAGCAGCGGAGACAGAAGGAGTCACCTGACTGGCAGCAGTGTCGGTCTAAGCATTGGGGCCAGAATTGAGGGCTATTAGTGGAGAAGGGGAGAGCTGTAAAGCAGAGTTGCAACTCCCATGCTGCTCTGTCAATGTGCCAGAGCATGGCAGGTAAGATGGAGCCTTCGTTCCTGACTCACTATCAGAGAAGCGCCTGGCGTCCCCAATGGGACAAAAGTAATTCAAAATCTTCACTTTGGGCTACCTATACCCCTCCTGAACCGTGTTTTGCCCATAGTAGTGTAGGTGTTCATTCTTTACTGTGAACTTGAGACAGAGCTCGTTGTAAGCATGTCTGAACACCAGGATGCCAGGCCATTCCCCAATTGAAATTTACTTTTAAAGATATAGTATCACACAGTTACTAAAATTACTACTGAAATATTATTCTAGTCTGTTATTTTTTTCATAGTAGTTTTTTTTACAGTATTTTCTGTATGTTTATATAGAGGCAACCTTATTGTCTCAGATGCTGCTATCCTCTCAGAACAGCATTTCAGAGATTTGCTTTACAGCAGCCACTTGGATCATAAGAAAATGGAACCTGGAGATGAGTGGTTGTCATGCCCATGGTAAAGACCTGTGTACATGCTCTATGACCACCACAAATGTAATTTTGTAAGAAGAAGAAGGATGGGGGGTGAGCTTTCGCTATAATGTTTTGTGTGAAATACCTTTGGCTTTGTAATAGAAGTGGGTTTCTATCATTTCAGTTGTCAGAAAGTATCCCAGTTGTGTATCACTCAGAGGTCTCCTAGGACTGTACCCAACCCCTTTCAAGCTCTTTAATGGCAAGACATGATAAGTAATGTCAAAATTATGGCAACAGATATCTATGGGTAAATGGATGATAGGCAGTGGCAACAAACAGCCTGTTAAAAAATCTGACAGTGCAGTGTGTTTTAATAATTTTTAATTTTTAGAGTTTGGTAAAGTTTGGTTCCTATTAGAGATGAGCGAACAGTGTTCTATCGAACTCATGTTCGATCGGATATTAGGCTGTTCGGCATGTTCGAATCGAATCGAACACCGCGTGGTAAAGTGCGCCATTACTGGATTCCCCTCCCACCTTCCCTGGCGCCTTTTTTGCTCCAATAACAGCGCAGGGTAGGTGGGACAGGAACTACGACACCGGTGATGTTGAAAAAAGTAGGCAAAACCCATTGGCTGCCGAAAACATGTGACCTCTAATTTAAAAGAACAGCGACGCCCAGCTTCGGGTCATTCTGAGCTTGCAATTCACCGGGGACGGAGGTTTCCGTCCAGTTAGCTAGGGGTTAGATTCTGGGTAGGCAGGGACAGGCTAGGATAGGAAGGAGAAGACAACCAACAGTTCTTATAAGAGCTAAATTCCAGGGAGAAGCTTGTCAGTGTAACGTGGCACTGACGGGCTCAATCGCCGCAACCCAGCTTTCCCAGGATCCTGAATGGAATACACTGTCAGTGTATTCCCGTATACCCGATATATACCCCCGATACCCGTTCCAATGGTGTGCCCCCCCACCTTCACCCCAGAAATACCCTGCAAGTCCCCTAGCAATAGAATTGGGGCTATATACACCCACTATTTTTGCTACTGCCATATAGTGCCATTGTCTCACTGGGAATTCAAAGAATATATTGGGCTTACATATAACTTCAATTCCAGGGAGAAGCTTGTCAGTGTAACGTGGCACTGACGGGCTCAATTGCCGCAACCCAGCTTTCCCACGATCCTGATTGGAATACACTGACAGTGTATTCCCGTATACCCGATATATACCCCCGATACCCGTTCCAACGGTGTGCCCCCCCACCTTCACCCCAGAAATACACTGCAAGTCCCCTAGCAATAGAATTGGGGCTATATACACCCACTATTTTTGCTACTGCCATATAGTGCCATTGTCTGACTGGGAATTCAAAGAATATATTGGGGTTACGTGCACCCACAATTTTTGCTACTGGTATATAGTGCCATTGTCTGACTGGGAATTCAAAGAATATATTGGGGTTATAAATACCCTCATTTCTTGCTACTGGTATATAGTGCCATTGTCTGACTGGGAATTCAAAGAATATATTGGGGTTACAAATACCCTCATTTCTTGCTACTGCCATATAGTGCCAGTTTCTGACTGGTAATTCAAAGAATATATTGGGGTTATAAATACCCTCATTTCTTGCTACTGGTATATAGTGCCATTGTCTGACTGGGAATTCAAAGAATATATTAGGGTTATAAATACCCTCATTTCTTGCTACTGGTATATAGTGCCATTGTCTGACTGGGAATTCAAAGAATATATTGGGGTTACAAATACCCTCATTTCTTGCTACTGGTATATAGTGCCATTGTCTGACTGGGAATTCAAAGAATATATTGGGGTTACAAATACCCTCATTTCTTGCTACTGCCATATAGTGCCAGTTTCTGACTGGTAATTCAAAGAATATATTGGGGTTATAAATACCCTCATTTCTTGCTACTGGTATATAGTGCCATTGTCTGACTGGGAATTCAAAGAATATATTGGGGTTACGTGCACCCACAATTTTTGCTACTGGTATATAGTGCCATTGTCTCACTGGGAATTCAAAGAATATATTGGGGTTACAAATACCCTCATTTCTTGCTACTGGTATATAGTGCCATTGTCTGACTGGGAATTCAAAGAATATATTGGGGTTACAAATACCCTCATTTCTTGCTACTGGTATATAGTGCCATTGTCTGACTGGGAATTCAAAGAATATATTGGGGTTACAAATACCCTCATTTCTTGCTACTGGTATATAGTGCCATTGTCTGACTGGGAATTCAAAGAATATATTGGGGTTATAAATACCCTCATTTCTTGCTACTGGTATATAGTGCCATTGTCTGACTGCGAATTCAAAGAATATATTGGGGTTATAAATACCCTCATTTCTTGCTACTGGTATATAGTGCCATTGTCTGACTGGGAATTCAAAGAATATATTGGGGTTACAAATACCCTCATTTCTTGCTACTGCCATATAGTGCCAGTTTCTGACTGGTAATTCAAAGAATATATTGGGGTTACGTGCACCCACAATTTTTGCTACTGGTATATAGTGCCATTGTCTTACTGGGAATTCAAAGAATATATTGGGGTTACAAATACCCCCATTTCTTGCTACTGGTATATAGTGCCATTGTCTGACTGGGAATTCAAAGAATATATTGGGGTTACAAATACCCTCATTTCTTGCTACTGGTATATAGTGCCATTGTCTGACTGGGAATTCAAAGAATATATTGGGGTTACAAATACCCTCATTTCTTGCTACTGGTATATAGTGCCATTGTCTGACTGGGAATTCAAAGAATATATTGGGGTTACAAATACCCTCATTTCTTGCTACTGGTATATAGTGCCATTGTCTGACTGGGAATTCAAAGAATATATTGGGGTTACAAATACCCTCATTTCTTGCTACTGCCATATAGTGCCAGTTTCTGACTGGTAATTCAAAGAATATATTGGGGTTACGTGCACCCACAATTTTTGCTACTGGTATATAGTGCCATTGTCTCACTGGGAATTCAAAGAATATATTGGGGTTACAAATACCCTCATTTCTTGCTACTGGTATATAGTGCCATTGTCTGACTGGGAATTCAAAGAATATATTGGGGTTACAAATACCCTCATTTCTTGCTACTGGTATATAGTGCCAGTTTCTGACTGGTAATTCAAAGAATATATTGGGGTTATAAATACCCTCATTTCTTGCTACTGGTATATAGTGCCATTGTCTGACTGGGAATTCAAAGAATATATTGGGGTTATAAATACCCTCATTTCTTGCTACTGGTATATAGTGCCATTGTCTGACTGGGAATTCAAAGAATATATTGGGGTTACAAATACCCTCATTTCTTGCTACTGCCATATAGTGCCAGTTTCTGACTGGTAATTCAAAGAATATATTGGGGTTACGTGCACCCACAATTTTTGCTACTGGTATATAGTGCCATTGTCTGACTGGGAATTCAAAGAATATATTGGGGTTACAAATACCCTCATTTCTTGCTACTGGTATATAGTGCCATTGTCTGACTGGGAATTCAAAGAATATATTGGGGTTACAAATACCCTCATTTCTCGCTACTGCCATATAGTGCCAGTTTCTGACTGGTAATTCAAAGAATATATTGGGGTTATAAATACCCTCATTTCTTGCTACTGGTATATAGTGCCATTGTCTGACTGGGAATTCAAAGAATATATTGGGGTTATAAATACCCTCATTTCTTGCTACTGGTATATAGTGCCATTGTCTGACTGGGAATTCAAAGAATATATTGGGGTTACAAATACCCTCATTTCTTGCTACTGCCATATAGTGCCAGTTTCTGACTGGTAATTCAAAGAATATATTGGGGTTACGTGCACCCACAATTTTTCTACTGGTATATAGTGCCATTGTCTGACTGGGAATTCAAAGAATATATTGGAGTTACAAATACCCTCATTTCTTGCTACTGGTACATAGTGCCATTGTCTGACTGGGAATTCAAAGAATATATTGGGGTTACAAATACCCTCATTTCTTGCTACTGCCATATAGTGCCAGTTTCTGACTGGTAATTCAAAGAATATATTGGGGTTACGTGCACCCACAATTTTTGCTACTGGTATATAGTGCCATTGTCTGACTGGGAATTCAAAGAATATATTGGGGTTACAAATACCCTCATTTCTTGCTACTGGTATATAGTGCCATTGTCTGACTGGGAATTCAAAGAATATATTGGGGTTACAAATACCCTCATTTCTTGCTACTGGTATATAGTGCCATTGTCTGACTGGGAATTCAAAGAATATATTGGGGTTATAAATACCCTCATTTCTTGCTACTGCCATATAGTGCCAGTTTCTGACTGGTAATTCAAAGAATATATTGGGGTTATAAATACCCTCATTTCTTGCTACTGGTATATAGTGCCATTGTCTGACTGGGAATTCAAAGAATATATTGGAGTTACGTGCACCCACAATTTTTGCTACTGGTATATAGTGCCAATTTCTAACTGGGAATTCAAAATGCGCAAGGCTCCCGGAAAGGGACGTGGACGAGGCCGTGGGCGAGGTCGGGGGAATGGTTCTGGGGAGCAAGGTAGCAGTGAAGCCACAGGGCGTCCCGTGCCTACTCCTGTGGGGCAGTAAGCATTGCGCCACTCCACAGTGCCAGGGTTGCTTGCCACATTAACTAAACTGCAGGGTACAAACCTTAGTAGGCCCGAGAACCAGGAACAGGTCTTGCAATGGCTGTCAGAGAACGCTTACAGCACATTGTCCAGTAGCCAGTCAGACTCTGCCTCCTCTCCTCCTATTACCCAACAGTCTTGTCCTCCTTCCTCCCAAAATTCCCAAGCTTCACAGAACAATAACCCCAACTGTCCCTGCTCCCCAGAGCTGTTCTCCGCTCCTTTCATTGTCCCTCAACCTGCCTCTCCACGTCACGATTCCACGAACCTAACAGAGGAGCATCTGTGTCCAGATGCTCAAACACTAGAGTCTCCTCCATCTCCGTTCGATTTGGTGGTGGATGACCAGCAACCCACCCTCATCGACGATGATGTGACGCAGTTGCCGTCAGGGCATCCAGTTGACCGGCGCATTGTGCGGGAGGAGGAGATGAGACAGGAGTTGGAAGAGGAAGTGGTGGATGATGAGGACACTGACCCGACCTGGACAGGGGGGATGTCAAGCGGGGAAAGTAGTGTGGATGTTGAGGCAGGTGCAGCACCAAAAAGGGTAGCTAGAGGCAGAGGCAGAGGTCAGCAGCTTAGGCGAAGCCAGGCCACACCCGGAATCTCCCAAGATGTTCCAGTTCGTACCCAGCCCCGAAAAACTCCCACCTCGAGGGCACGTTTCTCGAAGGTGTGGAGTTTTTTCAAGGAATGCGCCGAGGACAGATATAGTGTTGTCTGCACAATTTGCCTCTCGAAATTGATTAGGGGCTCTGAGAAGAGCAACCTGTCCACCACTTCAATGCGCCGTCATTTGGAATCCAAGCACTGAAATCAGTGGCAGGCAGCAACGGCAGGACAAAGGCCGCCTGCCGTTCACGCCACTGCCACTGCCTCTGCCACTGCCTCTGCCTCTGCCACTGCCACTGCTGACTGTGCTGGCGATGCACTCCAGAGGACGAGCCAGGACACCACTTCATCTGCCTCCGCCACTTTGTTGACTTCTCCCTCATCCTCCCCTGTTCCTGTCTTATCTCCTTCTCCTGCACCATCAAAGGCACCATCAGGCGCTTCTTTACAACAACCCACCATCTCTCAGACATTGGAGCGGCGGCAGAAATACACTGCTAACCACCCACACGCGCAAGCCTTGAACGCCAACATCGCTAAACTGCTGGCCCAGGAGATGTTGGCATTCCGGCTTGTTGAAACTCCCGCCTTCCTGGACCTGATGGCAACTGCGGCACCTCGCTATGCCGTCCCTAGCCGTCACTACTTCTCCCGGTGTGCCGTCCCCGCCTTGCACCAGCACGTGTCACTCAACATCAGGCGGGCCCTTAGTTCCGCGCTTTGCACAAAGGTCCACTTGACCACCGACGCGTGGACAAGTGCATGCGGACAGGGACGCTACATTTCACTGACGGCACACTGGGTGAATGTAGTTGAGGCTGGGACTGCTTCCCAAACTGGCCCGGTGTACCTCGTCTCCCCGCCTAACATTCCTGGCAGGGACACGAGAAGAACACCCCCCTCCTCCTCCTCCTCTACCGCCTCCTCCTCCACCACCGCCTCCTCCTCCGCCACCGCCTCCTCCTCCGCTGTTAGATTGACCCCAGCTACGAGTTGGAAACGTTGCAGCACTGGCGTTGGTAGACGTCAGCAGGCTGTGCTGAAGCTGATCAGCTTGGGGGACAGACAGCACACTGCCTCCGAGGTGAGGGATGCCCTCCTCGATGAGACGGCAATATGGTTTGAGCCGCTGCACCTGGGCCCAGGCATGGTCGTTTGTGATAACGGCCGGAACCTGGTAGCAGCTCTGGAGCTTGCCGGACTCCAACATGTTCCATGCCTGGCCCACGTCTTCAACCTAGTGGTGCAACGTTTCCTAAAGAGCTACCCCAATGTTCCAGAGCTACTGGTGAAAGTGCGGCGCATGTGCGCCCACTTTCGCAAGTCGACAGTAGCCGCTGCTAGCTTAAAATCTCTCCAGCAACGCCTGGATGTGCCACAACACCGGCTTTTGTGCGACGTCCCCACACGCTGGAACTCAACGTTTCAGATGTTGAATAGAGTGGTTGAGCAGCAGAGACCTTTGATGGAATACCAGCTACAAAACCCTAGGGTGCCACAAAGTCATCTGCCTCAGTTTCACATCCATGAGTGGCCATGGATGAGAGACCTTTGTGACATCCTACGGGTCTTTGAGGAGTCCACAAGGAGGGTGAGCTCTGAGGATGCGATGGTGAGCCTTACAATCCCGCTCTTGTGTGTTCTGAGAGAATCCCTGATTGACATCAGGGATAACTCAGATCACACAGAGGAGTTAGGGATAGCATCCGATCCGTCACAGCTGGAGAGTAGGTCCACACATCTGTCCGCTTCACTGCGTTTAATGGAGGAGGAGGAGGAGGAGGAGGAGGAAGAAGAGTTGTCCGATGATGTGATGGTGATACAGGAGGCTTCCGGGCAACTTCGAATCGTCCCATTGTTGCAGCGCGGATGGGTAGACATGGAGGATGAGGAGGAAATGGAGATTGAACTTTCCGGTGGGGCCAGAGGAGTCATGCCAACTAACACTGTGGCAGACATGGCTGAGTTCATGTTGGGGTGCTTTACAACCGACAAGCGTATTGTCAAAATCATGGAGGACAACCAGTACTGGATCTTTGCTATCCTTGACCCCCGGTATAAAAACAACATCTCGTCTTTTATTCCGGTAGAGGGGAGGGCCAATCGCATCAATGCTTGCCACAGGCAATTGGTGCAGAATATGATGGAGATGTTTCCAGCATGTGACGTTGGCGGCAGGGAGGGCAGTTCCTCCAGTAGGCAACCAAGTTCTCACCGGTCCACACAAACGAGGGGCACACTGTCTAAGGTCTGGGACACCTTGATGGCACCCCCTCGCCAAAGTGCCGCCACGGAGGGTCCTAGTGTCACCAGGCGTGAGAAGTATAGGCGCATGTTGCGGGAATACCTTTCCGACCACAGCCCTGTCCTCTCCGACCCCTCTGCGCCCTACACGTATTGGGTGTCGAAGTTGGACCTGTGGCTTGAACTTGCCCTATATGCCTTGGAGGTGCTGTCCTGTCCTGCCGCCAGCGTCCTATCTGAGAGGGTGTTCAGTGCAGCCGGTGGCATCATCACTGACAAGCGCACCCGTCTGTCAGCTGAGAGTGCCGACCGGCTCACTTTGATAAAAATGAACCACCACTGGATAGAGCCTTCATTTTTGTGCCCACCTGTGTAAAGCACCCCAACATGAAACTCCATGTCTGTACTCAACCTCTCCAATTCCTCCGCATCCTCATACTCATCCACCATAAGCGTTGCACAATTCTGCTAATACTAGGCTCCCTCCACCCTGATTTCCCCCAACTCTGCTGGTTAGAGGCTCCCTCCACCCTGATTTCCACCAACTCTGCTGGTTAGAGGCTCCCTCCACCCTGCTTTCCCACAACTCTGCTGGTTAGAGGCTCCCTCCACCCTGCTTTCCCACAACTCTGCTGGTTAGAGGCTCCCTCCACCCTGCTTTCCCACAACTCTGCTGGTTAGAGGCTCCCTCCACCCTGATTTCCACCAACTCTGCTGGTTAGAGGCTCCCTCCACCCTGCTTTCCCACAACTCTGCTGGTTAGAGGCTCCCTCCACCCTGATTTCCACCAACTCTGCTGGTTAGAGGCTCCCTCCACCATGAATTGGTCCAAACTGGGCTGTTTAGCGGCTCCCTCCACCATTAATTGGTCCAAACTGGGGTTTTTAGAGGCTCCCTCCACCATGAATTGGTCCAAACTGGGCTGTTTAGAGGCTCCCTCCACCATGAATTGGTCCAAACTGGGGTTTTTAGAGGCTCCCTCCACCATGAATTGGTCCAAACTGGGCTGGTTAGAGGCTCCCTCCACCATGAATTTGCCCAAACTGGGCTGTTTAGAGGCTCCCTCCACCATGAATTTGCCCAAACTGGCCTGTTTAGAGGCTCCCTCCACCATGAATTGGTCCAAACTGGGGTTTTTAGAGGCTCTCTCCACCATGAATTGGTCCAAACTGGGCTGTTTAGAGGCTCTCTCCATCATGAATTGGTCCAAACTGGGGTTTTTAGAGGCTCCCTCCACCATGAATTGGTCCAAACTGGGCTGGTTAGAGGCTCCCTCCACCATGAATTTGCCCAAACTGGGCTGTTTAGAGGCTCCCTCCACCATGAATTGGTCCAAACTGGGGTTTTTAGAGGCTCCCTCCACCATGAATTGGACCAAACTGGGCTGTTTAGAGGCTCCCTCTACCATGAATTGGTCCAAACTGGGGTGTTTAGAGGCTCCCTCCACCATGAATTGGTCCAAACTGGGGTTTTTAGAGGCTCCCTCCACCATGAATTTGCCCAAACTGGGCTGTTTAGAGGTTCCCTCCACCATGAATTTGCCCAAACTGAGCTGTTTAGAGGCTCCCTCCACCATGAATTGGTCCAAACTGGGGTTTTTAGAGGCTCCCTCCACCATGAATTGGTCCAAACTGGGGGTTTTTAGAGGCTCCCTCCACCATGAATTTGCCCAAACTGGGCTGTTTAGAGGCTCCCTCCATCATGAATTGGTCCAAACTGGGGTTTTTAGAGGCTCCCTCCACCATGAATTGGTCCAAACTGGGGTTTTTAGAGGCTCCCTCCACCATGAATTGGTCCAAACTGGGGGTTTTTAGAGGCTCCCTCCACCATGAATTTGCCCAAACTGGGCTGTTTAGAGGCTCCCTCCACCATGAATTGGTCCAAACTGGGGTTTTTAGAGGCTCCCTCCACCATGAATTTGCCCAAACTGGGCTGTTTAGAGGCTCCCTCCACCATGAATTTGCCCAAACTGAGCTGTTTAGAGGCTCCCTCCACCATGAATTGGTCCAAACTGGGGTTTTTAGAGGCTCCCTCCACCATGAATTTGCCCAAACTGGGCTGTTTAGAGGCTCCCTCCACCATGAATTTGCCCAAACTGAGCTGTTTAGAGGCTCCCTCCACCATGAATTGGTCCAAACTGGGGTTTTTAGAGGCTCCCTCCACCATGAATTGGTCCAAACTGGGGGGTTTTAGAGGCTCCCTCCACCATGAATTTACCCAAACTGGGCTGTTTAGAGGCTCCCTCCATCATGAATTGGTCCAAACTGGGGTTTTTAGAGGCTCCCTCCACCATGAATTGGTCCAAACTGGGGTTTTTAGAGGCTCCCTCAACCATGAATTGGTCCAAACTGGGGTTTTTAGAGGCTCCCTCCACCATGAATTTGCCCAAACTGGGCTGTTTAGAGGCTCCCTCCACCATGAATTTGCCCAAACTGGGCTGTTTAGAGGCTCCCTCCACCATGAATTGGTCCAAACTGGGGTTTTTAGAGGCTCCCTCCACCATGAATTGGTCCAAACTGGGGTTTTTAGAGGCTCCCTCCATCATGAATTGGTCCAAACTGGGGTTTTTAGAGGCTCCCTCCACCATGAATTTGCCCAAACTGGGCTGGTTAGAGGCTCCCTCCACCATGAATTGGTCCAAACTGGGGTTTTTAGAGGCTCCCTCCACCATGAATTGGTCCAAACTGGGGTTTTTAGAGGCTCCCTCCACCATGAATTGGTCCAAACTGGGGTTTTTAGAGGCTCCCTCCACCATGAATTTGCCCAAACTGGGCTGGTTAGAGGCTCCCTCCACCATGAATTGGTCCAAACTGGGGTTTTTAGAGGCTCCCTCCACCATGAATTTGCCCAAACTGGGCTGTTTAGAGGCTCCCTCCACCATGAATTGGTCCAAACTGGGGTTTTTAGAGGCTCCCTCCACCATGAATTTGCCCAAACTGGGCTGTTTAGAGGCTCCCTCCACCATGAATTTGCCCAAACTGAGCTGTTTAGAGGCTCCCTCCACCATGAATTGGTCCAAACTGGGGTTTTTAGAGGCTCCCTCCACCATGAATTTGCCCAAACTGGGCTGTTTAGAGGCTCCCTCCACCATGAATTTGCCCAAACTGAGCTGTTTAGAGGCTCCCTCCACCATGAATTGGTCCAAACTGGGGTTTTTAGAGGCTCCCTCCACCATGAATTGGTCCAAACTGGGGGGTTTTAGAGGCTCCCTCCACCATGAATTTACCCAAACTGGGCTGTTTAGAGGCTCCCTCCATCATGAATTGGTCCAAACTGGGGTTTTTAGAGGCTCCCTCCACCATGAATTGGTCCAAACTGGGGTTTTTAGAGGCTCCCTCAACCATGAATTGGTCCAAACTGGGGTTTTTAGAGGCTCCCTCCACCATGAATTTGCCCAAACTGGGCTGTTTAGAGGCTCCCTCCACCATGAATTTGCCCAAACTGGGCTGTTTAGAGGCTCCCTCCACCATGAATTGGTCCAAACTGGGGTTTTTAGAGGCTCCCTCCACCATGAATTGGTCCAAACTGGGGTTTTTAGAGGCTCCCTCCATCATGAATTGGTCCAAACTGGGGTTTTTAGAGGCTCCCTCCACCATGAATTTGCCCAAACTGGGCTGGTTAGAGGCTCCCTCCACCATGAATTGGTCCAAACTGGGGTTTTTAGAGGCTCCCTCCACCATGAATTGGTCCAAACTGGGGTTTTTAGAGGCTCCCTCCACCATGAATTGGTCCAAACTGGGGTTTTTAGAGGCTCCCTCCACCATGAATTTGCCCAAACTGGGCTGGTTAGAGGCTCCCTCCACCATGAATTGGTCCAAACTGGGGTTTTTAGAGGCTCCCTCCACCATGAATTGGTCCAAACTGGGGTTTTTAGAGGCTCCCTCCACCATGAATTTGCCCAAACTGGGCTGTTTAGAGGCTCCCTCCACCATGAATTTGCCCAAACTGGGCTGTTTAGAGGCTCCCTCCACCATGAATTGGTCCAAACTGGGGTTTTTAGAGGCTCCCTCCACCATGAATTGGTCCAAACTGGGGTTTTTAGAGGCTCCCTCCATCATGAATTGGTCCAAACTGGGGTTTTTAGAGGCTCCCTCCACCATGAATTTGCCCAAACTGGGCTGGTTAGAGGCTCCCTCCACCATGAATTGGTCCAAACTGGGGTTTTTAGAGGCTCCCTCCATCATGAATTGGTCCAAACTGGGGTTTTTAGAGGCTCCCTCCACCATGAATTGGTCCAAACTGGGGTTTTTAGAGGCTCCCTCCACCATGAATTTGCCCAAACTGGGCTGTTTAGAGGCTCCCTCCACCATGAATTGGTCCAAACTGGGGTTTTTAGAGGCTCCCTCCACCATGAATTGGTCCAAACTGGGGGTTTTTAGAGGCTCTCTCCACCATGAATTTGCCCAAACTGGGCTGTTTAGAGGCTCCCTCCACCATGAATTGGTCCAAACTGGGGTTTTTAGAGGCTCCCTCCATCATGAATTGGTCCAAACTGGGGTTTTTAGAGGCTCCCTCCACCATGAATTTGCCCAAACTGGGCTGTTTAGAGGCTCCCTCCACCATGAATTGGTCCAAACTAGGGTTTTTAGAGGCTCCCTCCACCATGAATTGGTCCAAACTGGGGGTTTTTAGAGGCTCCCTCCACCATGAATTGGTCCAAACTGGGGTTTTTAGAGGCTCCCTCCACCATGAATTTGCCCAAACTCTGCTGGTTAGAGGCTCAATCCACCCTGATTTTCAAAACAAATGTTGGTGCCAACCTCAACTTACTACAAGGGCCAAATTCACTGCTGGTGACAAGCTCTCCTCACTGCAAGTGCCAAATACACATGTTTCAAGGTGTTTTCCTACTGTCAGAGAGGTGGTATTGAGTGTGTAAAGTGTGTAGTTGTTAGGCTGTGATGTTGGGGTAATAGAGGGTCTTTGGTGTGTTAGATGCCCCCAGACATGCTTCCCCTGCTGTCCCAGTGTCATTCCAGAGGTGTTGGCATCATTTCCTGGGGTGTCATAGTGGACTTGGTGACCCTCCAGACACGGATTTGGGTTTCCTCCTTAACGAGTATCTGTTCCCCATAGACTATAATGGGGTTAGAAACCCGTTCGAACACACGAACATTGAGCGGCTGTTCGAATCGAATTTCGAACCTCGAACATTTTAGTGTTCGCTCATCTCTAGTTCCTATGTGGGTTAGGAAACAGCAAAAAAAATAAATAAAGTTTTAACCTGGTAATCAATAAATAAATGTAAAAAAAAATTGTATCTTTTTAGTAATTAGAATATATTTTTCAAGCAGCGTTAACATATTTGCTTTGAAACTTGTGGACTTGGTTATATAGGAAATGTAGATTGCAACATATTTCTACAGACCTGCAGATATTCTTTTCAAATGACCACAAAGCTCTTGCCTTGAAATTTTTATCTTTTTATTTTTAAATCAGATTTTCACAGAATTATTAAAATCTCTTTAGTGAGTGTAAGCATGTTAACAATTAAACAGGCTCATCTTCATTTACTTTTAATTATCATAACTAATTAATTAATTCAGCCATTATCTTCACTAATTTGCAAATGATGTAAATTAAGTGAAAAACCCTGAAATTTAAGAACTGATATTTTATTAGAAGTTGAATAAATAGAGACTGTTTATATAAGGTACTTAATTTCCTTATCATATCCCTCACAGTTCATCAACAATCCTGACTGTTTAACAAATGAGTCGCTGAGGGCGTCATGCATAACCATGAGTAACTATGAGAATATTTCTCTAAGACTGCCTTTGTTTGTAGAACTCTGCATTAGATCAATTAATCTTAATTTTACTTGCAAAATATTTTGTGGTTCAAAAACTTACATTGAGAAAAACTTTTGGAAATTCCTATGAATCTGTTTGTGTTATATTATTGTGCCAACTTATGTCTGTACCAAAGGGGTGTTTTTCTTAAAAACCACCTTCTAGTTATCGTCCATAGCACCATTACACAGTAGAGACATCAGTCGCATGGCACTGTAGAACTAAAATTGTTTCTTACTTTCCTACCATGTAAAGAGGAAACAACTGAGCACCAGGTATTTAGACTTCATAGATAATTTTGATGTTCTTTCATCTTAGTTCTGTAACAGATAATAATAGTAATAATACATTTTATTCATATAGCGCCAACATATTACGCAGCACTGTACAATTTGTAGATAATTTACAAAGCAATAATTGCCCATGGGCTTACCCAGACACTCTTAAAGGGGGTTTCCCATCTCAGTGTTTCTGCAGCTTTGCTTGCAGTCTGTTCTTCTCACTTACTCTATTTCTCCCCCCTCTCCTCCCAGTTGCCAATATATAGATGCTTGAACAGAACAGACTCCATGTTATTTATGTGTTTACATAGAGAGATAACAGACTGGGCTTTATCAGCAAAGGGAAATTAGCTGAACAATTGTCCTGCCGAGCAGTGAATAAGTGATGTCACTTGTCCTATAGGTCTGAGGTTATAGCAATGCTGTGTAAACAATGGGAGGAATAAGGTCACATAGCAGGCAAACAAAGCAGAATTTCTAAAGCAATATATATAAGAAAAGTCTTCAATATACATAAGCTACCAGTATAGATAGGATCCTTGAGCTGAAAATACCCCTTTAAACTATATTTATCATCAAACTTTGCAATAATAATAAACTTTATAAATAATAAACTTTATAATAAACTTCACAAACCAATAGTGTAGGAAATATTGCTATTATTTAAGAAAAACTGCTTTGTTAACCTGTTATCCCCCCCCCCTTCCCTTGTGCTGATTCCTATTTCTGGACCGACTTCTGAAATTTGTGAAGTCTATGAGGAGGAAGACAAATGGAGAGATAATGAAACCCAACTAAAGCTTTTATTGAGGGTCTTATCACCCTACAGAGCTGATTATTATTGATTATTATGAGATTACTAGCTGGTACCCGTGACTTCGTCTGCGGTGATTGTAGAAGTGGGTACGTGGGCGCGGATAAGCTTTTAGTAGTGTGTAAAAGGTATGGGATATGAAATGTAACTGTATCTTGTTGTTGCTGTAATCCAGAGAATACGTGATACTTTTGTGTTGAAGTTAATTTGTATTTCAGCTGCTATACGGTGTTGGTATAAACTGTACATAGTGTCTTTGGGACAGAGGTATTTGAAGTTAATATACCTCGATATACGACATTGTATGATTTGTTATTTTCTGCCAGTAGTGTGTTAACCTTTTTTTGTTTGTAAAAGTCGCCATATTCTGACAGCAGTCACTTTTTTATTTGTCTGTGTCGGGGGATGTGTTTTTTTGCGGGGCCGGGTGTAGTTTTTAGTTGTTGCATTTTCGGGAAATGCTATTGGTTTGATCACTTTTGATTGATATTTGTATGATAATGAAAATAGTGAAAAAACAGCAGTTTTGGACTTTTCAGTATGTTTGCAGCTACGGCGTTAAGCGTCCAGGCAAAATATTTGTATAGCTTTGTAGAGCGGGCGATTTCGGACACAGGGATACCTAACATGTATGTGTTTCACAGTATTTAACGACTTTTATATGTGTTCTAGGGAAAGGAGGGGGGATTTGAATTTGTAATACTTTTTATTTTGTATTTTATTTTATTTATTTTTTTTTTTTTCTTTTTGGTAGAGTTGGAAGGGACCTCAAGGGCCATCGGGTCCAACCCCCTGCGAGTGCAGGTTTTCCTAAATCATCCCAGCTATATGTTTATCCAGATTCCGCTTGAAGATTTCCATTGATGGAGCGCCCACCACCTCCCGTGGCAGCCTATTCCACTCTCTCACTACCCTCACTGTCAGAAAGTTTTTCCTAATGTCTAATCTGTATCTCTTTCCCTTTAGTTTCATCCCATTGCTTCTTGTACTTCCTTGTGCTAATGAGAATAGGGTAGATCCCTCTGCACTGTGACTACCTTTCAGATATTTGTAGACTGCTATTAAATCTCCCCTCAGCCTTCTCTTCTGCAAACTAAACAATCCCAGTTCTTTTAGCCGCTCCTCATAGGACATGGTTTGCAGACCTTCCACCATTTTGGTTGCTCTTCTCTGGACTTGCTCCAATATATCGATGTCTTTCTTGAATTGAGGCGCCCAGAACTGTACACAGTATTCCAGGTGTGGTCTGACCAGGGAAGAGTACAGCGGAATAATGACCTCTCTTGATCTAGATTCAATGCTTGTCTTAATACATCCCAGAATTTTATTAGCCTTTTTTGCAGCAGCACCGCACTGTTGGCTCATGTTGAATTTGTGATCTACTATTATGCCCAAGTCCTTTTCCCCTATGCTATCACTTAGTTCTATTCCTCCCATACTATATATGTTTTTTACATTTCTGTTACCCAGATGTAGAACTTTGCATTTGTCCCGGTTAAATACCATTTTGTTCGCCTCAGCCCATTGTTCCAGTGTGTCTAAGTCCTTTTGAATACACTCTCTCTCCTCTCTAGTGTTGGCTATTCCTCCTATCTTCGTATCATCTGCAAATTTTATGAGTTCCCCAATAATTCCATCGTCCAGATCATTTATAAAGATATTAAAAAGTACTGGGCCCAAAACAGAGCCCTGTTTTTTTGTTTTTGCATTTATTAGACCGCCTAGGGGTATTGACATGGGTGGGCGGTGTCGCGGATTGTCAGAGCGGTGGGGGTCGGCGAACATGGCTGCTCCGGAGCGTTAAAGAGAGCCTCCTGGAGTATCGTTAAGGTGAGGGGCAAAGTGGTAAAGTATATGTGTATGTGATTGTGTGGGGTTAGGGGCTAGGCTGTAGAGGGCAATATGAATTTTGTGGCTTGCTATGGTCCAAAGTGTGTGAGATTGCAGAGATGGCGATGTGAGTTTGGGTTTTGTGGGGGTCCTGGCACAAACGTATGTGTGCTATTGTGACGAAAAGTAGCCTATTGCGCAATCGGGTGTATTAACTATGTTTGTGGAAACTTTCAGCCAAATCGGTGGAGCGGGTTTTGCGTGATTGAGGAACAAACATCCGAACATCCAAACACACAAACTCACAAACTTTCACATTTATAATATTAATAGGATTAGGTGAAATATAATATTATCAAGCTCTGTGAGGAGATAAAACTGAAGCTTTAACAGTATCTCCTTATCGCTCTAATCTCTGTCTGCTTATCCTTCATCTCCTCCCACTCCTCATCAACACCAGAGCACAGATTTCATTAGTGCATTCAGACACAGTGATCAGTGCAGGGGCAGAAGGGAGAGACATAACAGGAGAAAGAAGCATTCTTTAAAAATTAAAATATAATACAAAATTTACAATTAGTACAATAGCTATTTATATATGAAATTTATTATAAAAATATTAATGTTAGGGGGCAACACGGTGGCTCAGTGGTTGGCACTGCAGCTTTGAAGTGCTGGAGTCCTGGTTTCGAATACCGCCAGGAACAACATCTGCAAGGAGTTTGTATGTTCTCCCCGTGTTTGCATGCATTTCCTCCCATTCTACAAAGACATACTGATAGAAAAAATAAATGTACATTGTGATCCCTATATGGGGCTCACAATCTACATTTAAAAAAAAAAAAAAATGTTGATATTAGGTAATGAATACATACCGTGAAAAGCGCTGCTCACTCATGAATGATAAAATTAGGTTAACCTCTTTAAGTCCCACTTTCATTGCTAGTAGGATTAGGTTTTCCCACCTTTTGATTTTGGCAGAATCCAATGATCCAAGTACAGCATCTTTACTTTCATGTATGATCTGAAATATCTATTTCTGTGTCAATCTTACGCTTCTACTCACACACCAAAGGTAGTATAGATTCTTAGCAGCTATATAAAATGGGAATCACTCCAGCACCTTTTAGACATTGATATACACTGACTTTTTTTGTATGTACCAGATAAAAAGCCTGAAAGTTCAGGGCATAAAATACATTATTATATGAAAGCTCAGCAAGAACAGTTCTGTGATGCTCATACTTATATCAACATCCAGTGAAAAAACTGCCAGGAACCCCTTAGATGCCATGGTCTTTATTTACCATGTTATGTAAGTGGTTAGGTTATTTCTGGATGTTACAGCTGAAACACACTGACAATGGTGCTGGCTCAGCTCCCCAATAAAATGAAGTTAACCACTGGAACCCACACAATCATGAGAACTGGAGTGTATAGCTTTGTAACTTGAATGGAGCACAAGGATGGAAAAGCACCACCACTACAGCAATGTACAGCGCTCAGATATATCTGTAGGTTCCCATTAAAATTAATGATGAAACTGTACACATTGCCTTGCCACTCCATTCAAAAATAGGTGCAAAACACCCCAGTTCTTGTGATCATTGGGGGGTCCCAGTGGTCGTACTCCCATTATCAGCAAGTTACCCCATATCATTTGTATAGAGGAAAATTCTGGTTACTGGAATGCCCATTTAAGTTCAGCATGATAGCTGGTGAAGGGAATATCAATATTGTAACTCTACAATTTCAATCTTCTTTATTCAGGAAATAGTCAAACAACATTCTAAGTTACAGGCAAACCATAAGCTGATAAACTCCCTGATTCCATAGTCCTAACTATTCTAAAAATGAAGTTGTTTTAGCGCATGTGGTAGAGCACCATTAGTGCCAATTGCCCTCTAATACAAGCATCACAATTTCATATGAAAATAAGCTTTATGACGATTTCAGTAATGTAAAGAGTAGCATGATCCCTTCATTTTGGAAACTATTGAGGGTCTAAACTTATAAATTCCATGTCAGATTTTTGGTGCATTCCCTGTAACAACTTGCATGGGTTACAGATTTTCCAATATTCTAGCATTTGCCGAAAAATTCCAATCTGAATTTTAGAGCTCTTGCACATGGCCTTGCAAATTGTAATAAAAAAAAGTTCCTATTTTTGGAACAAGTTGCAAAAGTACTCCAAAACTTCCTGACACCAAAGGGCCCTTTCTCAGCATCACCCAGATTCCATGGGTCTACCCTAGATGAGGATGCTATTACTCGAGTCCTTTTGCTTGTCTGCTACAAATGTATGTGATTAAGTAGCTAGCTAATGGCATTTGTCATGTAAATCAAGCTTCTAGTTTGTTTATGCTAGACCAACTTTATCCATACTCCAAACAAATTATCTCTTATAATTACCAGCCTGAAGATAAATCTCTAAATGCTTTTCTGATGATAGTGCTGTGGTTGGCAGGTGTTTAAAGTGCCTCCTAGGGACAGAGATTGAAGATGGGCTTTTTCACATAAATCCTCAAGGCAAAGATGTTTAGTGATCTTTCCTAACATGTGTAGAATATCCTTGTGTGGTGCCCTCTTAATGAATACTAACAGGCAAAGGTCGTATATCTTTATGAAGAGAGATGCATCTCGGTGGCATGATAAATGCTTCTTCAAGCACTCCGTGGACACTCTGGAGGCATGGAAAACAAGTCATGTTTGAACAGTGCCACACGCTGCTTCCACTGCTGAGTTTTCCTTGTGTATTTTACCTATTTGATGGTAATTCATTTACACACTTTACATGACAAATGGACACACTCGCAAAAGTGACCTTTGCCTAAGTGAAAACTAATATCATTACTTATAGAAAGCATTTACCAGAATAGATACAGGAAACCACTACGAGAAATGTGTTCACTAAATATTGGATTTTGGATTTATAAATAAAACTAGGCAGATACGTATGTAATAATATTAATGTATTAGGTCTTACACAACTTGTGGGTTTGCATACAGGGATATCAAAGTGTTCACATAGTAATTGACTTAAAGGAGTATTCCAGTAATTTAATACCATCCCCTAATCACTGGATAGAGATTAACCATTTGATCGGTGGGGTTTGACCACCAGAACTCATACCAAGAATGGGGTTCCTTACACCACCATATGAATTGAGCTCCTCGTTGTGCATGTGTGGCCACTTCATTAATTTCTATAGGACTGCTAAAAACTCAGACAGGCAAATAAGACCCTCGTTTCCTTAATCAGTAGACTGTATAGGTCAGTTATATGTACATCATTTAGGCTTTGGTCACATCTACATCACTTCACACAGAGAACTAAATGATCCTGAAGGTTCTTTCTTTCTCCTTAGTTGCTATGACTCCTAGTTAGAGATGAGCGAACACTAAAATGTTCGAGGTTCGAAATTCGATTCGAACAGCCGCTCAATGTTCGTGTGTTCGAATGGGTTTCGAACCCCATTATAGTCTATGGGGAACAGATACTCGTTAAGGGGGAAACCCAAATCCGTGTCTGGAGGGTCACCAAGTCCACTATGACACCCCAGGAAATGATGCCAACACCTCTGGAATGACACTGGGACAGCAGGGGAAGCATGTCTGGGGGCATCTAACACACCAAAGACCCTCTATTACCCCAACATCACTGCCTAACAACTACACACTTTCCACATTCAAAAAAACCTCAATCAAAGTGGGAAAATACCTGGAAACCTTCTTTACTCCCCAAATGGATGGACACAAACCCCAATTTAAGCTCAACAAACAGTAACAACCACCCCTTTAAATCACGTTCCCCATGACAACCACAAATGGAATAGGCAATGGGAATTCCAAAAGCCCTCACCCTTAACTGTCATTTTGAGTGTGTGTGTGTGTGTGTGTGTGATGTGGTAAGACCTTCCAAAATTCACTTTTCTAGCCCTTAACATGAGCCCTTCCAAACAAAGTTACATGACCTTAAGCTGAGCTACCAGCAGAGATTGAGGCCCTTGGCATGAGTAGAGCCTTGCACCAGCAGTGTTTTTGGCACTTAGGGTGAGTTGAGCCTTGTACCAGCGTGTGTCCCTTAACATCAGGCGGGCCCTAAGTTCTGCGCTTTGCACAAAAGTTCCACATTAACTAGGCTGAATGGTACAAAGATTAGTAGGCCCGAGAACCAGGAACAGGTCTTGCAATGGCTGTCGGATAACGCTTAAAGCACATTGTCCACCAGCCAGGCAGCCTCTACCTCCTCTTACCCAACAGTCTTGTCCTCCTTCCACCCAAAATTCCCAATCTTCCCAGAACAACTGTGGCACCTCACTATGCCGTCCCTAGCCGTCTCAACTTCTCCCGGTGTGGCGTCCCCGCCTTGCACCAGCACGTGTCACTCAACATCAGGTGGGCCCTTAGTTCCGCGCTTTGCTGCAAGGTCCACTTGACCACCGACACTTGGACAAGCGCCTGTGGTCAGGGATGCTGCAGTGCTTATCTTTAATGACAGGCAGGGTGAATGTGGTGGAGTCTGTTCCCCGGGTGCAAACTGGGGTGGCCTATCTCCTCTCCCAGGCCAAAATTCATGGCAGGAGTAGACTGAAACCCTACGACGCTGCAACCTCCAACACAGCTACTAGCGGCAAACGCTAAAACACTGGTGTGGGGAGACGTCAGCAGGCGGTGCTGAAGCTCATCAGCTTGGGGGACAGACAGCACAGTGCCTCCGAGGTCAGGGATGCCATCCTGGCTGAGATGGCATTTTTTTTTCCCTGCTACACCTGGGGCCTGGCATTTTTACGCCTGTGATAATGGCTGGAACCTGGTAGCGGCTCTGGAGCTTGCCAGCCTCCAATACGTTCCATGTTTGGCCCACGTCTAACCTAGTGGTGCAAAGTTTTTTAAAAACATACCCAAATGTACCGAAGCTACTGTTGAAAATGCGGCGCTTGTGCGCCCACTTTTGCAAGTGCACAGGAGTCGCTGCTAGCCTAAAAACACTCTAGCAAGGCCTACATCTGTCCAAACACAGGCTGTTGTCCGTCATTCACACACGCTGAAACCCTACAATACCATATCTTGAGCAGGGTGTGTGAGCTGCACAGACCTTTGATGGAGTTCCATCTACAAAACCCAAGGGTTCCTCAAAGTCAGCAACCAAAGTTTCTGCACCATGAGTTTCCAGGGGTGGCAGAGTTATGGCTAGGGGAAGAGGCATGGATAGGGATGATGTCTAGGGGCAAAAGCAGTGTGGATGTGGAGGCAAGCTAAGCAGGAAAAACTGGGGGTACAAGCTAAGGCATGGACTGGGGTGATGTCTAGGGGCAAAAGCAGTGTGGATGTGGAGGCAAGCTAAGCAGGAAAAACTGGGGGTACAAGCTAAGGCATGGACTGGGGTGATGTCTAGGGGCAAAAGCAGTGTGGATGTGGAGGCAAGCAAAGCAGGGAAAATGGTGGCTAGAGGCAAAGGGATGTCCATAGGCAGCAAGGGCAAAGATGCAAAACTCTCCCGTTTCAAGAATTTTCCTGACTTGTTTCCCCACAAAACATTCCTGGGAGGAGGGCTGAAACACCACCCTCCTCCTCCTCCGCTGTTAGATTGACCCCAGCTACGAGCTGAAAACGCTGCAACACTGGTGTGGGGAGACGTCAGCAGGCTGGGCTGAAGCTCATCAGCTTGGGAGACGGACAGCACACTGCCTCTGAGGTCAGGGATGCCATCCTGGATGAGATGGCAATTTGTTTATCCCCGCTGCCCCTGGGGCCAGGTTTTTTAGCTTGTTGGAGGGCTCTGGAGCTTGCCAGCCTCCAACACGTTCCATGCCTGGCCCACATGTTCAATGTAGTGGTGCAATGATTTTTAAAAACATACCCCAAATTAGCTGAGCTAAGGGTGAAAGTGCGGCACTTGGACACCCACTTTCCCAAGTCTACAGTACCTGGAGCTAGCCGCAATACACTCCAGCAAGGCCTACATCTGCCTGAAGCACCTACTGTTGTGCGAGGTCACCACATGCTCTAACCCTAGATACCGTATGTTCAGCAGGGTGTGTGAGCAGCAGAGACCTTTGATGGAGTACCAGCTACAAAACCCAAGGGTTCCTCAGAGTCAGCTCCCTCACTTTCTGCACCATGAGTTTCCATGGGTGGCAGACTTATGGCTAGAGGCACAGGCATGGATAGGGGTGATGTGTAGGGGCAAAAGCAGTGTGGATGTGGAGGCAAGCTAAGCAGCAAAAACTGGGGGTACAAGCAGCCGGTGACATCATCACTGACAAGCACAGCTGTCTGTCAGCTGACAGGCTGACTTTCACCAAAATGAACAGACAATGGATAGACTCATCATATACATGTCAGTTACATGACAAATTTAGTGCAATTTGCAAGTCCAAGATGGTTTGGAGATCTGCGGAGAGGAATCTCACCACCTCTTGCGGGTGCCATCATTTGGAAGGCAAGCCCTGGGCTCAGTGGGTGAGAGCAAGCGCAGGATAATCGTCGTTTGGCCTGGCGGCCACTGCCTCTTCCACTGTTGACAGGGCTGGCGCTGCAGTCCAGACCAGGAGCCAGGACACCTCCACATCTGCCTCTGACACTTTGGGGAGTTCACCCTTATCCTCACCTTTTCCTGCCATTTCTCCTTTTGCCCGCGCCATCATGCGCCTCTTCCCAGCAACTCCCCATCTCCCAAGCCTTTCATTTCATGCTAAAGTACAGCGCAACCCACCCACATGCCCAAGGCTTCAACGGCCTCATCTCAAGAAATCTGGCCCAGGAGATGTTGGAATCCCGGCTGGGGGACACTCTGCCCTTTTTGGGCAGAGTGTCTACTGCGCCACCGCACTGTGCCGTCCACACCAGCACTTTCCCCCAAACATGAGGCGGTCCCTAAATTCAGCGCTTAGCCCTAAAGTTCCATGTGACCAGTTACGAATGGACAAGTGCATGCGGACAGGGACGCTACCTTTCAATTTGGGCACAGTGGTTGAATGTAGTTGAGGCGTGGACCGGGTCGCAAAATGTGGTGGCCTGACTTGTCTCCCCACACAACATTCCTGGGAGGAGGGCTGAAACACCACCCTCCTCCGCTGTTAAATTGACCCCAGCTACGAGCTGGAAACGCTGCAACACTGGTGTGGGGAGACGTCAGCGGGCCGTGCTGAAGCTCATCAGCTTGGGGGCCAGACAGCACACTGCCTACAAAGTGAGTCATGCCATCCTCGATGAGACGGCAATGTAGTTTTTGCCACTGCACCTGGGCCCAGGCATGTTGTCATGTGTGATAATGGCCGTAACCTGGGATTGGCTCTGTAGCTTGGCAGCCTGCAACATATTCCATGCCTGGGCCACGTTTTTAACTCATTGCTGCTAATCTTTTGAAAAAGGTACCCCAATGTTCCTGAGCTACTGGTGAAAGTGTGGCGCTTGTGCGGATAGTTTTTAAAGTGTATAGTTGCCGCTGCTAGCCTCTATGCACTCCTACAACGCCTGTACCTGCTGGAACAACGGCTGTTGTGCGACGTCTCCACACTGCTGGCACTAAACATATCATGTGTTGAGCAGAGTGTGTGAGCAGCACAGACCTTTGATGTAGTTCCAACTCCAAAACCCTCGGGTTCGTCAAAGTCAACTCCCTCAGTTGCTCAACCATGAGTGGCCATGGGTGGCAGACTTATGTGAAATCCCATCCCATCCATTGCACTGGACACGAAACATTAGCATGCGCTCAGCACAACTTCGGATATGGCAGATGCGTTAAGCAGGGTGCAGGGTACAACACAGACCAGGCCCGAGCACCAGGAACAGGTGTTAGAAATACTGCAGCATCTGCCATTTCCTTCCAATTTTGGGGTTTTGGACCCGCCACCGACTTGTCTGGACCTAAGTGGGGATCATGAGACACAGTTGCCATCAAGGCAAGCTGTGGTCATGTGCGGTTTGCAGTAAGGGGGCAGTGCGCAATTGGAAGAGGAGTTGGTGGATGACGAGGCCACCGACCCCACATGGACAGGGGTGATGTCTAGGGGCTAAAGCAGTGTAGATGTAGAGGGAAGCTAAATCAACAAAAAACCTGGGTAGAAGCAAAGGCATAAACTGGGGTGATGTTTAGGGGTGAAAGCAGAGTAGATGTGGAGGGAAGCTAAGCAGCAAAAACAGTGGGTAGAAGCAAAGGCATGCAAAACTCTACCCTGTTGGAAGACTTATTCCTAGGTCTGGAACACGTTAATGGCCCCCCTGGACAAATTACTGCCACTCAGGGGCCTAGTGTCACCAGGAGGGACAAGTATAGGCGCATGTTGTGGGAATACCTGGCCGACACCAGCTCTGTCCTCTCCGATCCCTCTGTGCTCTACAGCCTAAACTTATTTTCTCATCTTTTTTTCTGAACTGCACATCTCTTGCCTGCTTCCTTTGGGATCTTAGAAATGGTGGTCCACTTCCACAGATGGTAACTTCAATAGACAGTGTAACGGGAGTAGCTGAGGGATCGCTGTCTTAACCACTTTTTGGCACAAAATTAACTTCCAAAGCCAAATATGGTGCAAGTATATGATGCAAGGACACCTACACACCTATCTCTGACACATTGGGGAGTTCACCCTCATGCACCCTTTTGGCCTGCACCATCATGCGCCTCTTCCCAGCCACTCCACATTTCCCAAGCTTTTCATTGCAGGCAGAAGTACAATACAACCCACCCCCATGCCCAAGCCTGTAACAGCCTCATCGATAAACTGCTGGCCCTGGAGATGTTGGTGTTTGTTTATGCTTCTGGAGACCCAGGCCTTCCGTCAGCAGATGGCAGCTGGGGCACCTCCCTATGCTGGGCCTAGCCGTTACTACTTCTCTTGGTGTGCTGTCTCTGCCTTGCGCCTGCATGTGTCCCATAACATCAGTCGGGCCCAGAGCTCTGCGCTTTGCTGCAAGGTCCACTTGACCACCGACACATGGACAAGCGCCTGTGGTCAGGGATGCTGCAGTGCTTATCTTTAATGACAGGCAGGGTGAATGTGGTGGAGTCTGTTCCCCGGGTGCAAACTGGGGTGGCCTATCTCCTCTCCCAGGCCAAAATTCATGGCAGGAGTAGACTGAAACCCTACGAAGCTGCAACCTCCACCCCAGCTACTAGCGGAAAACACTGTAACACTGGCATGGGGAGATGTCAGCAGGCCGTGCTGAAACTGATCAGCTTGGGGGACAGACAGCACAGTGCCTCCGAGGTCAGGGATGCCATCCTGGCTGAGATGGCATTTTTTTTTCCCTGCTACACCTGGGGCCTGGCATTTTTGCGCCTGTGATAATGGCTGGAACCTGGTAGCAGATCTGGAGCTTGCCAGACTCAAACACGGTCCACGCATGGCCCACGTTTTCCAACTTGTTGGTGCCATGTTTCTTTGAAACCTACACCATTGTGCCTGATATACAGGTCAAAGTGGGGCCATTTTCGTAAGTGAGAACTAGCCTCTGCTAGGCAGAAAACATTCAGAGCACACTCCTCTCATCTTCGCACCGTTGGCTGGCGGAGGAAGACGAGGGGGTTGGAGTGGCATCTGATGTCCCTATCCCACACGAGGCTAGAGGGTGCACTTCAGTGCATCCCATTGCTTCACCACAAATGGTGTGAAGGGGAGTGGAAAATGGAGGAAATGGAGAGTGACCCTTACAGTTGGGGCCAGCAAAGGCATGCCAAGTAACACACTGGCACACATGGCTGACTTCATCTTGGGTTGCTTTTCAACACATATTTCACATCATGAAGAACAAATAATACTGGATTTTTTTCAAGCCTCGAACCCCGGTCTAGGTCTAATGTCTGTTCCTTTCTTATATTAGGGGAGAGGGAAAAAAAATTACTTCAGTGATACGTTTAGCGTACATAGACTGACTATTAATGTGTATCCCACTTAGTGTTGTTAGGGTTACACACCGTCACAACCTGGCTAAAGCTTCTATAGCTGTTAATAAAGTCAACATAACTTTACGGTATCCAAAAAGACAGCTGGTACCGACAGAGAGCAAGACAAATGTCACCCAAAGCTGTGAGCTCTGAACACCCACAGTGACTTTGGCGTCATCATCATTATAAGGGAGCGGGTGGTAATAAATAACTTGGCAGTGCCTAAAACCCAAAAAGCTTATACAACTATATTTACATTAAGATACACAAACGAAACTTTTCAGTAGCATGTCATGAGACAAGCTGATAAGCTCTTCCTTTGTGCAGTGCTATTTGAAAGTTAAACGCTGCCTTTATTTTAATTCTGGAGAAGGTGCAGACATTAGATTTAGAACATGTTGTCTTCATTGTCCAAATCCTCTATATAGGTAACGTGTTTTTCGGGACGAGCTGTCTGGGAACGAGCTGGTGCAGCACTGACAACCTGGGTGAATATGGCAAGAGCCTGAGATGTAGGGTGAATGAATCCCCAAATTATTTGTGGAATTCCCAGTGAGACAATGGCACTGTATACCAGTATTAAAAATTGTGGGTGCACATAACCCCCATATATTCTTTGAATTCCCAGTCAGACAATGGCACTGTATACCAGTAGTAAAAATTGTGGGTGCACATAACCCCAATATATTCTTTGAATTCCCAGTCAGACAATGGCACTGTATACCAGTATTAAAAATTGTGGGTGCACATAACCCCCATATATTCTTTGAATTCCCAGTCAGACAATGGCACTAAATACCAGTAGTAAAAATTGTGGGTGCACATAACCCCCATATATTCTTTGAATTCCCAGTCAGACAATGGCACTGTATACCAGTATTAAAAATTGTGGGTGCACATAACCCCCATATATTCTTTGAATTCCCAGTGAGACAATGGAACTGTATAGCAGTAGCAAAAATTGTGGGTGCACGTAACCCCCATATATTCTTTGAATTCCCAGTGAGACAATGGCACTGTATACCAGTATTAAAAATTGTGGGTGCACATAACCCCCATATATTCTTTGAATTCCCAGTGAGACAATGGAACTGTATAGCAGTAGCAAAAATTGTGGGTGCACGTAACCCCCATATATTCTTTGAATTCCCAGTCAGACAATGGCACTATATACCAGTAGTAAAAATTGTGGGTGCACGTAACCCCCATATATTCTTTGAATTCCCAGTCAGACAATGGCACTGTATACCAGTATTAAAAATTGTGGGTGCACATAACCCCCATATATTCTTTGAATTCCCAGTGAGACAATGGAACTGTATAGCAGTAGCAAAAATTGTGGGTGCACGTAACCCCCATATATTCTTTGAATTCCCAGTGAGACAATGGCACTGTATACCAGTATTAAAAATTGTGGGTGCACATAACCCCCATATATTCTTTGAATTCCCAGTCAGACAATGGCACTGTATACCAGTATTAAAAATTGTGGGTGCACATAACCCCAATATATTCTTTGAATTCCCAGTGAGACAATGGAACTGTATAGCAGTAGCAAAAATTGTGGGTGCACGTAACCCCCATATATTCTTTGAATTCCCAGTGAGACAATGGCACTGTATACCAGTATTAAAAATTGTGGGTGCACATAACCCCCATATATTCTTTGAATTCCCAGTCAGACAATGGCACTGTATACCAGTATTAAAAATTGTGGGTGCACATAACCCCAATATATTCTTTGAATTCCCAGTCAGACAATGGCACTGTATACCAGTAGTAAAAATTGTGGGTGCACATAACCCCAATATATTCTTTGAATTCCCAGTGAGACAATGGAACTGTATAGCAGTAGCAAAAATTGTGGGTGCACGTAACCCCCATATATTCTTTGAATTCCCAGTGAGACAATGGAACTGTATAGCAGTAGCAAAAATTGTGGGTGCACATAACCCCCATATATTCTTTGAATTCCCAGTGAGACAATGGAACTGTATAGCAGTAGCAAAAATTGTGGGTGCACGTAACCCCCATATATTCTTTGAATTCCCAGTGAGACAATGGCACTGTATACCAGTATTAAAAATTGTGGGTGCACATAACCCCCATATATTCTTTGAATTCCCAGTCAGACAATGGCACTGTATACCAGTATTAAAAATTGTGGGTGCACATAACCCCAATATATTCTTTGAATTCCCAGTGAGACAATGGAACTGTATAGCAGTAGCAAAAATTGTGGGTGCACGTAACCCCCATATATTCTTTGAATTCCCAGTCAGACAATGGCACTATATACCAGTAGTAAAAATTGTGGGTGCACATAACCCCCATATATTCTTTGAATTCCCAGTCAGACAATGGCACTGTATATCAGTATTAAAAATTGTGGGTGCACATAACCTCCATATATTCTTTGAATTCCCAGTGAGACAATGGAACTGTATAGCAGTAGCAAAAATTGTGGGTGCACGTAACCCCCATATATTCTTTGAATTCCCAGTCAGACAATGGCACTATATACCAGTAGTAAAAATTGTGGGTGCACGTAACCCCCATATATTCTTTGAATTCCCAGTCAGACAATGGCACTGTATACCAGTATTAAAAATTGTGGGTGCACATAACCCCCATATATTCTTTGAATTCCCAGTGAGACAATGGAACTGTATAGCAGTAGCAAAAATTGTGGGTGCACGTAACCCCCATATATTCTTTGAATTCCCAGTGAGACAATGGCACTGTATACCAGTATTAAAAATTGTGGGTGCACATAACCCCCATATATTCTTTGAATTCCCAGTCAGACAATGGCACTGTATACCAGTATTAAAAATTGTGGGTGCACATAACCCCAATATATTCTTTGAATTCCCAGTCAGACAATGGCACTGTATACCAGTAGTAAAAATTGTGGGTGCACATAACCCCAATATATTCTTTGAATTCCCAGTGAGACAATGGAACTGTATAGCAGTAGCAAAAATTGTGGGTGCACGTAACCCCCATATATTCTTTGAATTCCCAGTGAGACAATGGAACTGTATAGCAGTAGCAAAAATTGTGGGTGCACATAACCCCCATATATTCTTTGAATTCCCAGTGAGACAATGGAACTGTATAGCAGTAGCAAAAATTGTGGGTGCACGTAACCCCCATATATTCTTTGAATTCCCAGTGAGACAATGGCACTGTATACCAGTATTAAAAATTGTGGGTGCACATAACCCCCATATATTCTTTGAATTCCCAGTCAGACAATGGCACTGTATACCAGTATTAAAAATTGTGGGTGCACATAACCCCAATATATTCTTTGAATTCCCAGTGAGACAATGGAACTGTATAGCAGTAGCAAAAATTGTGGGTGCACGTAACCCCCATATATTCTTTGAATTCCCAGTCAGACAATGGCACTATATACCAGTAGTAAAAATTGTGGGTGCACGTAACCCCCATATATTCTTTGAATTCCCAGTCAGACAATGGCACTGTATACCAGTATTAAAAATTGTGGGTGCACATAACCTCCATATATTCTTTGAATTCCCAGTGAGACAATGGAACTGTATAGCAGTAGTAAAAATTGTGGGTGCACGTAACCCCCATATATTCTTTGAATTCCCAGTCAGACAATGGCACTGTATACCAGTATTAAAAATTGTGGGTGCACATAACCCCCATATATTCTTTGAATTCCCAGTGAGACAATGGAACTGTATAGCAGTAGCAAAAATTGTGGGTGCACGTAACCCCCATATATTCTTTGAATTCCCAGTGAGACAATGGCACTGTATACCAGTATTAAAAATTGTGGGTGCACATAACCCCCATATATTCTTTGAATTCCCAGTGAGACAATGGCACTGTATACCAGTATTAAAAATTGTGGGTGCACATAACCCCAATATATTCTTTGAATTCCCAGTGAGACAATGGAACTGTATAGCAGTAGCAAAAATTGTGGGTGCACGTAACCCCCATATATTCTTTGAATTCCCAGTGAGACAATGGCACTGTATACCAGTATTAAAAATTGTGGGTGCACATAACCCCCATATATTCTTTGAATTCCCAGTCAGACAATGGCACTGTATACCAGTATTAAAAATTGTGGGTGCACATAACCCCAATATATTCTTTGAATTCCCAGTGAGACAATGGAACTGTATAGCAGTAGCAAAAATTGTGGGTGCACGTAACCCCCATATATTCTTTGAATTCCCAGTCAGACAATGGCACTGTATACCAGTAGTAAAAATTGTGGGTGCACATAACCCCAATATATTCTTTGAATTCCCAGTCAGACAATGGCACTGTATACCAGTATTAAAAATTGTGGGTGCACATAACCCCCATATATTCTTTGAATTCCCAGTCAGACAATGGCACTGTATACCAGTAGTAAAAATTGTGGGTGCACGTAACCCCAATATATTCTTTGAATTCCCAGTGAGACAATGGCACTGTATACCAGTATTAAAAATTGTGGGTGCACATAACCCCCATATATTCTTTGAATTCCCAGTCAGACAATGGCACTGTATACCAGTAGTAAAAATTGTGGGTGCACATAATCCCAATATATTCTTTGAATTCCCAGTCAGACAATGGCACTGTATACCAGTATTAAAAATTGTGGGTGCACATAACCCCCATATATTCTTTGAATTCCCAGTCAGACAATGGCACTGTATACCAGTAGTAAAAATTGTGGGTGCACATAACCCCAATATATTCTTTGAATTCCCAGTCAGACAATGGCACTGTATACCAGTATTAAAAATTGTGGGTGCACATAACCCCCATATATTCTTTGAATTCCCAGTCAGACAATGGCACTGTATACCAGTAGTAAAAATTGTGGGTGCACATAACCCCAATATATTCTTTGAATTCCCAGTCAGACAATGGCACTGTATACCAGTATTAAAAATTGTGGGTGCACATAACCCCCATATATTCTTTGAATTCCCAGTCAGACAATGGCACTGTATACCAGTATTAAAAATTGTGGGTGCACATAACCCCCATATATTCTTTGAATTCCCAGTGAGACAATGGAACTGTATAGCAGTAGCAAAAATTGTGGGTGCACGTAACCCCCATATATTCTTTGAATTCCCAGTCAGACAATGGCACTGTATACCAGTAGTAAAAATTGTGGGTGCACATAACCCCAATATATTCTTTGAATTCCCAGTCAGACAATGGCACTGTATACCAGTATTAAAAATTGTGGGTGCACATAACCCCCATATATTCTTTGAATTCCCAGTCAGACAATGGCACTGTATACCAGTAGTAAAAATTGTGGGTGCACATAACCCCAATATATTCTTTGAATTCCCAGTGAGACAATGGCACTGTATACCAGTATTAAAAATTGTGGGTGCACATAACCCCCATATATTCTTTGAATTCCCAGTCAGACAATGGCACTGTATACCAGTAGTAAAAATTGTGGGTGCACATAACCCCAATATATTCTTTGAATTCCCAGTGAGACAATGGCACTGTATACCAGTATTAAAAATTGTGGGTGCACATAACCCCCATATATTCTTTGAATTCCCAGTCAGACAATGGCACTGTATACCAGTATTAAAAATTGTGGGTGCACATAACCCCAATATATTCTTTGAATTCCCAGTGAGACAATGGAACTGTATTGCAGTAGCAAAAATTGTGGGTGCACGTAACCCCCATATATTCTTTGAATTCCCAGTCAGACAATGGCACTATATACCAGTAGTAAAAATTGTGGGTGCACATAACCCCCATATATTCTTTGAATTCCCAGTCAGACAATGGCACTGTATACCAGTATTAAAAATTGTGGGTGCACATAACCTCCATATATTCTTTGAATTCCCAGTGAGACAATGGAACTGTATAGCAGTAGCAAAAATTGTGGGTGCACGTAACCCCCATATATTCTTTGAATTCCCAGTCAGACAATGGCACTGTATACCAGTAGTAAAAATTGTGGGTGCACATAACCCCAATATATTCTTTGAATTCCCAGTGAGACAATGGCACTGTATAGCAGTAGCAAAAATTGTGGGTGCACGTCACCCCCATATATTCTTTGAATTCCCAGTCAGACAATGGCACTATATACCAGTAGAAAAAATTGTGGGTGTATATAGCCCCAATTCTATTGCTAGGGGACTTGCAGGGTATTTCTGAGGTGAAGGTGGGGGGGCACACCGTTGGAACGGGGATTTGGGGTGTATATATGGGGTATACGGGAATACACTGTCAGTGTGTTCCATTCAGGATCCTGGGAAAGCTGGGTTGCGGCGATTGAGCCCGTCAGTGCCACGTTACACTGACAAGCTTCTCCCTGGAATTGAAGTTATATGTAAGCCCAATATATTCTTTGAATTCCCAGTGAGACAATGGCACCATATGGCAGTAGCAAAAATAGTGGGTGTATATAGCCCCAATCCTATTGCTAGGGGACTTGCAGGGTATTTCTGGGGTGAAGGTGGGGGGGCACACCGTTGGAACGGGTATCGGGGGTATATATCGGGTATACGGGAATACACTGACAGTGTATTCCATTCAGGATCCTGGGAAAGCTGGGTTGCGGCGATTGAGCCCGTCAGTGCCACGTTACACTGACAAGCTTCTCCCTGGAATTTAGCTCTTACAAGAGCTGTTGTGGTTGTCTTCTCCTTCCTATCTAGCCTGTCCCTGCCTACCCAGAATCTAACCCCTAGCTAGCTGGACGGAAACCTCCGTCCCCGGTGAATTGCAAGCTCAGAATGACGCGAAGCTGGGCATCGCTGTTCTTTTAAATTAGAGGTCACATGTTTTCGGCAGCCAATGGGTTTTGCCTACTTTTTTCAACGTCACCGGTGTCGTAGTTCCTGTCCCACCTACCCTGCGCTGTTATTGGAGCAAAAAAGGCGCCAGGGAAGGTGGGAGGGGAATCGAGTAATGGCGCACTTTACCACGCGGTGTTCGATTCGATTCGAACATGCCGAACAGCCTAATATCCGATCGAACATGAGTTCGATAGAACACTGTTCGCTCATCTCTACTCCTAGTATCTCTCTATCTGCTATGGTCTTGTATGTGTTCTCTCTTGGTATACACTACTGTACTATCCATGACACTATCACACTGAATTTCACTATGGTGGGACTATTTAAGGATTATCTTATCTCATCTGTTGTGGGGTTTCCATCATGAATGAAAAACATATAGCATTGCTGACTCTGTTGTATGATGTCCACCTTTAAGGCACCATTATACAAATACTATTCAGTTTTGGCAACTTCAGTCAGATTTGCATTACCATTACAGTAATAGCGGTCATTCAGATTCTCCCAATTAGATATAATTGAATAATGGCTCCATAGAATTGTAACACCAATATATAAGAAGGCAACTCAAAGACATAATAATATAACTCTTTTACACGTGTTTTTTTGGAGTTTTAGGTAAAAGTATATAATGGAATACTGGAAACCATCTCTAAATTATTGGAATGAATCATTTTACAAAAAAAGTTATATGGGATTGCTTTGTGAGCTTTCCCCTGCCTGGCAATGGCAAGGTTAAATGAGTCACATGTGGCAGGACATAGAAAGTGTTAAACCTCCTTGAGATTGTTTTATCTCTGCTGTTTTTGGAGAAGTTACCAGTTCATTTGCTGTTGTGGTACTGCTGAGACAAGAGACAGTTCAATAAATCAAGGCGAGCTTGATGGATTCTACAACTCATTGAAATGAATGCTTGGAAGAGGGGAGAAATCTCTCAGTATTCCCACTTTGACAAAAGGGTATGCAAAGAGCCTGAATGGATGAATGGTTGATTAATTTTGCCAGAAATGTTCTCGACAGCAGGAAATGTGTTTCTGCATTACAGTGTTTGCATGGGAGTTATTCTGTAAGATATGAATGATGGCTTCTAAATGTACACCTGGGGGTAAGCTGCTGAAATCCACAGCTCTTGGTCAGATGAACCATCATCCTCCACCTAATGTTTAGTACATTTAATAAGGTGCACTAAAGCCTCCAGGTCCTTTCACAATATTTATACTTGTCATCCCTGGTTATATTGTTGATGTTAAATTCAGGCTCAGTTTGTACATAAATGAAAGCCGGCTTGACAGCAGTTTTCCATCATGCGGATAATGTAATATGTTCATGTAGTATGGAAGTTGTTGTCCTACAGTTTCACTATCTAAAATTATTGTAACTCTCATCCAGATTCAGTGCTTTTCTCTTGTAGTATCTAACTCAAATATCATAAACCCATGGGCTGCAGTTTGATGTCTCTTTCCTCCAAAATATTGTCTTTAAGGATACATCTTCGGAGTCATATTCTTAATGTCTTCATGATCTAAGTCTTTGAACAAAATTTCCAGCCATATAAAATGTATAGATAAAGTAAATATCATTTTTGTACATTTTCCTACAATTATGTTTATATCATTATTCGCCTCCCACCTCAATTCTATTGAATTGAATAAGTTACATTCCAAGATCCTTCTTCATGTTAGCAAAGCATCAAACTTCTGCTCTGCTAAGAGCTTCACTCTGGTATCTAAGATAATTGTTTATACTGGTCGTTGGCCACCAAGAACCACATATTAACTAATACACCACACAGCATGGGAAGAATATATAAATCTGCTTCCCAAGATGTAAATAAGGAAACAGTGCCTCTGTATGCTGCCCTATAGGGGAAGCTCCCTTGAACATCATGCCTGACTTTCCCATAAGCCTTTGCTGCAATGATGCAGGATTTTGCCAAGTCAGTATCCCAGCTGTGGACAGCGCCGTTGCGATCTGATTGGATCTCATCAGCACAGCCTAGGTAGAACTGACTTGGAAGAGACCAGATTATGGGAATATTGTCACTCCTTGATGAGAGACCACCTTGTCAGGTGTGTGGAGTCTTACAAAGCCATTTTCGCTCCACTGTGGGGGATCATGGGCAGAATATGTAAATCTGTTTCCCAAGATGTAAATAGGGAAACACTGCCTCTGTATGCTGCCCTCTAGGCAAATCCCGCAGCATTGCAGCAAAGGGTTGTGGGAAAGTCGGGCATGATGTTCAAGAGAGCTTCCCCTAGAAAGCAGAATACAGAGGCACTGTTTCCCTATTTACATCTTGGGAAACAGATTTGCATATTCTTCTCATGATCCCCCACGGTGGAGCAAAAATTACTTTGTAAGACTTCACACATCTGACAAGGTGGTCTCTCCTCAAGGAGTGACAATATCCCCATAACCACACAGCATGGTGCTAATTCTACTGTGACTTGCAGCCCAACAGAATATGCCATTACAAAACTACCCAGCAATTACAACGTATGGCTGCGGTACGTATATATATATATATATATATATATATATATATATTTATATATGTATATATATATATATATATATATATATATATATGATTCTTTTAGCTATTTAAACTTGCCATTTAAATGTATACACTTGAGTACCATGTACATCAGTGCCGTTTTTGACATCATTCTGTGACATCATAATGTATTTTCTGTCAACATATTGTCTCCTGTAGGAGAATGACAATCTGTTGTAAATGTATAATTTAGCCAAGATAGTGTTATGACCGTTAATCATATTCTATAAAACAATGTTATGGCACTTTAACAACTTATTTTGCAGTGAACCCTAGCAGCCAGACTTGTAGCAAGGTCGAAAGATTGCTACGAGCCGTCTTCTTCCTGCTCCGTACACTGTGATCTCAGTACCTGATTGATGGTGGTGGCGGAGGTGGAATACTAGGTGTCAGATCCCAACAGATCTCATATTGATGGCCTATTCTGAGAATAAGCCATCAATATCCATTTTCAGACAAACCATTTCAAAGTTGTTTTTTTAATGCATGTTTCTATTGATTTCTGCCCTACATAAGTTCATAGAATCTGATCTGTTACTTTGTTTTCACATATATGGGAATATATGTAACTTTAAAACCAATGTTAGTGTGAGCCAGTAAAACTCCTACATGTAAAAAATATATTAAACATTGATGATCTAACCTCAAACTTTTCAAAAAAAATGGTGAAATCTTCAAGAGGGGTCTTTTAGTAATTAGCTTAGATTTGCAACAAATGGCACACAGACTGTTGGCTCTGCATGTGTGCAGCACAATTGGTGTTTACCCTATTATGCTGCAATTTAAGCATATACTGCAAAGTTTAACAACAGGAGAGAAGTAAATCATTTAACAAAATATATATCATAAATGCTGCACAAGACAAGATTTATAAACTTCATTTCACTGTAACAATATTTTTACTTCTGGAACGTCAATGAATTTCCCTTCCCATTAATACTTTATATTGCTGGGTATTTTTAGCAAATGACTTGTCAGCAGAAAGGCTTCATTAGACCCATCAGGATATCGGCCCATGAATAACGATTCCCAAACTGTACTGACAGTTTCCTTGAGCCAAAATGATAAAGCACCTCTGACAAAAGCCATATTGTGCTCTCCATGAGAGGAGAGGGAAGAACAAGAAAGACAGTTTGTTCTTAATTTGGTCAGGTTAATATTGACACAGCTAGTTCCAGAGTTTCCCGAATTGTGTTTATTGGGATTTTTTTTTTTGTTTTAAATCACTTGGGTACATGGCATTTATCAATTTGTTCTGACATCAAAGTCATATGAAATAACAAAGATGCTGAGAGAATGTAAGTATATTCATATCATAGTTATAAAGGATTACTTTTTTATAAGCTAATTTAATAATGACTATAATTATTATGATTATTAATAATAATTTAGCAGCTCACTGTTGCCTTGCAGCAGTGGGGTTATGGGTGTGAATCAGACAAGGGTCAACATTTGCATCTTCTCTCTGTTATTGTGAGGGTTTCCTTCTATTACAATAATTTTTTTTTTTTTGTAGATTGTGAGCCCACATAGAGCTCACAATGTACATTTTTCCCTATCAGTATGTCTTTGGAATATGGGATGGAAATCCATGCAAACACGGGGAGAACATACAAACTCCTTGCAGATGGCTTTTGCCCTTGGCGGGATTTGAACACCAGGACTCCAGCGCTGCAAGGCTGCAGTGCTAACCACTGAGCCACCGTGTGGCCCCTCTATTACAATAATTTTATCCCATAGCCCATGAACATATTTAATAATTTTATTATTATTATTATTATTATTAATAATAATAATAATGACAATAATAATGACAATAATAATAATAATAATAATAATAATAATAATCATCATCATCATCATCATCATCATCGTAACCCTATTTTTAAAGGGAATCATTCACAAATGTTGTCTGGTATGCCAGTAGCATATTAGAAAGCAGGAGTAACTGAGCAATTGATTACAGTATAGTACATATTAGTAATTGATATAGTTTTGAATTAAAGGATTCATTATCCTAACTATCAAAAATCTGGGCAAGGAATATCACTTCCTTCTTGGGGGCCAGGTCCTCCTGTTCTTCACCTCTGCCAGCCTCCCATGCCTGCCCAATAGAGTAGCAATTAGGAGGAGGATCCGGGCCCTGCAGAAAGAGGAGCCAGCCCCGCAGGAGGGCTGAATTAGTTAGGAAGGGTTAGTAGTGGGTGGGTTAGTTAAGGAAACAGGAAGGGGGTGGGAGAAGGGAAAGAAGATGGGGGAGGGAGTGAGAGTGAAGAGCAATGCATCATGGTAGTTGTAGGATAAAAGAACAGGAAGCTACACCATGTAGTACCTTAACCTCTTAAGGACACAGCCCAAAAGTGCCTTAAGGACCAGGCCTCTTTTTTCAAAACTGACATGTGTCACTTTAAATGGCAATAACTTTGAGACGCTTTAACTTACACAAGTGATTTTGAGATTGTTTTTTAATAACACATTATACTTCATGTTAGTGGTAAACATTGATCAATATTTTTAAATTTACTTATAAAAAAAATAGGAAATTTGATGGAAATTTGGAAAAAAAAAGCAATTTTCAAAATGTCAAATTGTCTGATTTTCAGGCGGATAGTCATACCACCCAAATACATGAATAAATATTATCTCCCATATCTCTGCTTTATATTGGCATCATCTTTTGATTGTCTTTTAATTTATTTTGGACGTCACAAGGCTTAGAAGTGTAACAGCGATTTTCCAGATTTACAAGAAAATTCCCCAAACCAATTTTTAGGGATGACTTCAGTTTTGAAAGGAATTGTAAAGGCCAATATAATAGAACCCCCCCCCCCCCAAATCACCCCATTTTCAAAACTGCACCCCTGAAATTATTTAAAAAATGCATTTGGGATCTTTGTTAACCCTTTAAGCATTTCATAAGAATAAAAATAACATGGAGGTGAAATTTAGACATTTCATTTTTTTTCACTAATACATTCATTTAGACCTAAAATTATCACAATCACAAAGGGTTAAACTAGAAAATACATCTGACAGTTTGTTATGCAATTTCTCCTGTGCACAGAAATACCCCACATGTGGGTGTAAACTAATTTTTGGGCACACGCTAGTGCACGAAAGGGAAGGAGCGACACTGGGCTTTTGAACAGCAGATTGTGCTGGAATACTTTTGAGGCGCCATGTCTCATTTGCAGAGCCCCTAAACAATGGAAACCTCCCAAAAGTGAGCCCATTTTTGAAACTACACCACTTACAGAATTTGTCAAGGGATAGAGTGAGCATTTTGACCCTATAGCCGTTTCACAGATTTTACTAACCTTAGAATGTATAAGCGAAAAATTACTGACATGTCCCTTTATCCCTAAAGTTTTCATTTTCACAAGGGATTAAAGGAGAAAAAGCCCCCCACAGTTTGTTAAACAATTGCTCATGAACGCGGAAATACCCAATATGTGGCCGTAATCTGCTGTGTGGGTACATGGCGGGGCTTGGAATGGACAGAGCGCTATTTGGCTTTTGGAGAATTAGATGTTTGGAATCTGGACGCCATGTCATGTTTGTCATAAGCCTGTAAGGTACCAGAAAAGTGGAATTCCCAAAGAGTTACCCATTTTGAAAACTGCACCCCTGAAAGAATTTACCAGTGGGTGTAGTGAGTATTAGTATTGCAGGCGGGAATGCAGAGTGGATGCTGAAAAGTGAATATGTAAGCTGTGCGGAGGACATTGCAAACACCAAATTCTCTACTATATCCCAGTAGCTCCTATGATGTGTGTGTGTGTGTGTGGGGGGGGGGGTTACTTCTGGTGTCTCTTCCATTGTAAGCTCTAAGGGTCCATTCACACGGAGTAAACGTGCTAATTTTGGCAAAATACATGTGTAAAAATTATACTCCTGTTGACTTCAATTACATTTTTTTACACGTGTAAAAAAAACACATCAAAATACACCTGTAAAATGTCATTGAAGTCAATTGGAGTTTTATTTTTACACGTGTATTTTTTAAACGTGTATTTTAACAAAATGAGCGTGTGTTTACTCCGTGTGAATGGACCCTGAATCTGGGGTGTCCCCTGATATTCGCTCGCACAGCTTATACTTTCCCTTCCTGCCGCAGCCAGTTGTGTTCTAATGATTTGGTGATTTTTGTCTTCACATTGCTAGATGCTATATTTTTCTTAATTTTCTGGTGATGTGGCCATATAAGGGCTTGTTGTTTGTGGGATGAGATGTATTTTGTAATGCCACCATTATTGGATGCCTACAACTCATAGAATAAATTTTCTTAACTCTTTCTTGGTGGATTAAAAAAAAAATCAGCAACTCTGGCATAGCTTTTTACCTTTTCATTTTTTTTTCGCCGTGCAGCATACAGCATAAGTAACATGTTATCTCTGCTGGTCGGTACGGTTACGGCGATACCTCATTTATATTATACTAGCAGTTACCCACGACTTTGTCTGCGGGTTGGCGGTGGCGCCGAACCACTTATATTTCTTGTACTCCTATCGGTGCCCCCAGTATCTTGTCCCCCCATATCTGACCCTAAGCACACACTATTATGTCCCTCAGTGGCCCCCTGCACACAGTATTATCCCCCATAGTGGCCCCTGAACACAGTATTATCCCCATAGTGGCCCCTGCACACAGTATTATGTCCCTTAGTGGCCCCTGCACACAGTATTATCCCCCATAGTGGCCCCTGCAGACAGTATTATGCCCCATAGTGGCCCCTGCACACAGTATTATGTCCCATAGTGGCCCCTGCACACAGTATTATGTCCCATAGTGGCCCCTGTACACAGTATTATGTCCCATAGTGGCCCCTGCACACAGTATTATGTCCCTTAGTGGCCCCTTCATGGCCCCCCATCTGTACCCCCAGTTTCCCCCCTCCCCATCTCTGCTCCCCAGTCTCATGTCACCCCATCTCTGCCCCCCAGTCTCATGTCCCCCCATCTCTGCCCCCCCCCCCCCAGCAACCCCCATGGAGTAGCACTCACCTTTGTGTCTCACTCTCTTCTGCTCGTGTGTTCTGGCTGGCTGCCTGCATAGACGTGCTATTTCCTGTGTAGGTTATGTAGCACACAGTGTGTCCTATATGTGGAAGAGCAAGCTGTGGTGTCATAGCAAGTAGACACTGAAGCTTGCTTTTCGTCATACAGCACAGACAGGCAGCCGGCTGTGAAGTCTATGCAGTCAGCGGCACACAGGAGCGGAGGAGAGCAAGGTGAGTGTTCGCCCCCCCGCCCAGGACACCCTCTCCCCGCCGGTCACCCCCCCTACCCCAGGAAACTGCCTCCCCCCGCTGCACTGACCTGTATCTGATGGGTCGGGTGCAGCAGCCTCCTCCTCCTCGGCAATGTGTGTGGCAGCCTGCCATAGCTGCAGCTCCGGGACCCTGTGGGCGGCCGCCATGTTGCTCTCTATGTGACTGCTGAATCGGCATGCCCACATGGAGGCCTCAACCTATGGTGCCGCAGCCCTGGCTCTATAGCCCGCCCACTGCTGCCATGCACCGATAGGAGGAGCGTGGACACAGCAGCACTGGCAGAATGCCAGCTTCTATAGCCGAGGCTGGAGGGGTGTTTGGAGGGTGACGGTGGCGATTTGGGGTGAGTGACCCACTTTTAAAGTAGCCTATCATTCCTTCCCGTGAAATATCTAGGTGTGTGTGAATCCATTCAGCCGTTTGGCTGTGATTGAGGAGCAAACATCCAAACACACAAACCCACAAACATCCAAACACACAAACATTCACCTTTATAATATTAGTAGGATTTTTATGCGTTAGTATTTCTGCAGGACAAAAACACATTTGGGGACATAAATCAATGATTTTTGTATCGCTATCTTCTGAGATGTGTAATGTTTTTTTTTTTCTTTTTACAGAGTTGGTTGAGGGCTTATTTTTTGCGGGACATCCTGTGCTTTCCATTGGTACTGTTTTGGGGGATGTATGACTTTTTGATCACTTTTTTTAGCATTTTTTTGTAAGGCAAAATGTGCAAAAAACTTTATTTCCAGCGTTTTTTTTCCAGTTTTTTTTCCTCACGTTCACCAAGCAGGTTAAATATTGTTTCACTTTTATTGTACAGGTGGTTACAGACACGGCAATACCAAACATGTATTGTTTTTATTAATATTTTAGGTTTTTATGTCATTCATTTTGTATAGAAAAAGGGAGTTTGTGGGGTTTAATAACTATGTTTTTTGTTTTTTTTTACACACTTTATTATTTTTTTTAAACTTTTTTTTTACATTTTGTTATTTGTCCTATAAGGACACTAGAACCAGCAATCAGAGAGGATCGGTGGTTCTATACTAACTAGAGACTTGCTATACACGTGTATTGCAGTCTATAGAGGAAGTTAGTGTATGCAGACACATAGGCTAGCTGCCTCTCATCCCTACAGGATCAACCAGGTAACAGGGGGTCTTTGCAGCCTGGAGGTCACTGTCCAGACCTCAGGCTGCAAATTATAGATGCCGACATCCCCCGATCTCGCCGCGGGCGGTGCCGACAGCAACATAACAGAACCCTTTGGATGCATGACGCCGGCATCCAAGGGGTTAACACCTCTCCTCCCTCCCATCGGAGCAGGGGGATTAAGGAGTAGCGTGTTAGCTGTAAGTTACAGCTAATACCGACTCTTGATGCTGCCGGTGGCATTCTGTATAGCTGGCAAACCCTTGGGATACCATGATCGCTATTGATCATGGCACCTTAAGGGTTAAACAGTGGGGATCAGTGCAATCACCATCCCTGCTGTTACAGTGGGAGCCTGGCTGTCAGATACAACCAGACTCCCATGGTGATCGCACGGGCTCTGCTTCTGAGCCCCTGCGATCATCATCACGTACAGGAACGTGGGAATGCGGGAACTAACCACATTCCCTGACGTGCGAGTACGTGATTTGGCGTAAAGGGGTTAATTCACGTGGTGAATTCTTCATGATGGACCCAAGTGTGCTGACCTGGTTCTGACTTCCAACTCACGTGATTGGAACCAGCTCCCAACCCAAGGTTCGCTCAGCCTCCCTCCATTATCTCCTGATCTCAGTAGAGTCAGTCCCCATAGCACAAGTAATTATCTGTGAAGTCAGGAGAAGGGGGAGAGGGAAGATCATCCTGGAGGTCCATCATGAAAGATCTGCCTGATGAAGTAAAGGGGTATTCCCAACTCGCCCGCTCGCCAACTAGCAGGCTGTATGCTCTGTTCATTTCCTGGTTTTATCGGTGAATTGGTGGGCGGGGTTTCACTTTCTGTCTCACAGACAAAGTCAGCTCTGCTTGATCTCTTCATAGCAGTACATGTTTGCAGCCAGTAATGAGAGGTGGTTGTAAATAAATTAGCACATTATCACTGGAATATGCACAATATGAAGCTAATGTAGCAGAGCTGGATTTGATAGGTGATGGGAATTCCAAATTTACATGCTACAGGACCAAGAGTCAGCTTGCAATAAACTCCATTTTAGGTCTGTGTTTACATACAGAGGTAATGGACTCCCTGTCTCAGCCCTTATCAGCAAAATTCAATTAGCTGACCTGATAACGGGAAGAGGGAGATAAACAGCTCAGAAATACAAGTTTCTCCTGTATCCCGAGCACTCAGCTTCCCCTCCCCTCCTGAGAGCAGGGAGCTATGTCATTTGTCCTTGGCGGAGACATAAGATCATCCCCAGGTCCATGGTTATGGAAATGCATGTAAACAATGAAGTGAATAATCTCAGATAGTAGCCAAACAAAACAGTTTTGATAAAGCAATATATTTAGGAAAAGTCTTAAAACCACATAAGCTAGCAGTATAGATAGGATCCTTGAGATGGGACAACCCCTTTAAGGCAAATTTCGCTCACCAGACAGCCATTTTTGAATTATTATTTAACATTATTATTAAGGTACTAGCTGGTACCCGCGACTTCGTCTGCGGTGATTGTAGAAGTGGGTATATACAGGCGCGGGTAAGGTTTTCGTACTGTGTATAAGTTATGGGATATGAAATGTAACTTTGTATCTTGTTTTTGCTGTAATTCAGAGAATACGTGAGACTTTTGTGTTGAAGTTACTTTGTATTTGAGCTGCTATATATACGGTGTTGTGAGAAACTTTACATAGTGACTTTGGGACAGAAGTATTTGAAGTTAACCCTTTCCCGCCGATGGCATTTTTTGATTTTCGTTTTTGACTCCCTTCCTTCTAAACCCCATAACTTTTTTATTTCTCCGCTCCCAGAGCCATATGAGGTCTTAATTTTTCCTGGGACAAATTTATCTTCATGATGCCACCATTATTTAGTCTATATAATGTACTGGGAAGCAGGGAAAAAATGCAGAATGGGGTGGATTTGAAGAAAAAATGCATTTCTGCGACTTTCTTACGGGCTTTGGTTTTACGGCGTTCACTGTGCAACCAAAATGACATGTCCCCTGTATTCTGTGCTTTGTTACTTTTTTATATATGCGTGTACGGGGATGTATAGGGCGTCTTTTTTTGCGGGAACGGGTGTACTTTGTAGTTGTACCATTTTCGGGAAATGTTATTGCTTTGATCACTTTTTATTAAAATTTTTAGCAGAATCAAAACAGTGAGAAAATGGCGGTTTGGCACTTTTGACCATTTTTCCCGCTACGGCGTTTACCGAACAGGAAAAATATTTGTATAGCTTTGTAGAGCGGGCAATTTAGGACGCGCGGATAACTAACTTGTATGTGTTTCACAGTTTTTAACTACTTTTATATGTGTTCTAGGGAAGGGGGGGTGATTTGAATTTTTTATCCTTTTTATTTATTTTTTTTATATTTTTTTTTACTTTTTTTAAACTTTTTTTTTTTGCATTTATTAGACCTCCTAGGGGTATTGACATGGGTGGGCGGTGTCGCGGATTGTCAGAGTGGTGGGGGTCGGCAAACATGGCTGCTCCGGAGCGTTAAAGAGCGCCTCCTGGAGAATCGTTAAGGTGAGGGGCAAAGTGGTAAAGTATATGTATATGTGATTGTGTGGGGTTAGGGGCTAGGCTGCAGAGGGCAATGTGAATTTTGTGGCTTGCTATGGTCCAAAGTGTGTGAGATTGCAGAGATGGTGGTGTGAGTTTGGGTTTTGTGGGGGTCCTGGCACAAACGTATGTGCGCTATTGTGACGAAAAGTAGCCTATTGTTTAATCGAGTGTAATGACTATGTTTGTGGAAACTTTCAGCCAAATCGGTGGAGCGGTTTTTCCGTGATTGAGGAACAAACATCCGAACATGCAAACATCCAAACACACAAACCCACAAACCCACAAACTCACAAACTTTCACATTTATAATATTAATAGGATTACTGTTTCTGAATAATTTTGTACACTCATTGAAAAAAAAAAAATGCACCAAGAAGGGGTAAATTGAAGGAAACCGGTCTCCGTTCTGCAGGTTTCTGTTTCCTGCACAAAACAGAGGCAGGAGACGGAAACCTGCCAGAATGTTTCAAGCCCATTCATTTGAATGGATTTGAAAGATGTTCGGCCATGAGCGGCGGTGAGCGTTTTATGCTCTCCGCCGCGAAACCGGTTTTTTAAATCGGACACAGAGTCGGACATGCAGTACTCTGAGTCCGATTTAAAAAAAACGGTTTCATGGCGGAGAGCATAAAACGCTCACCGCCGCTCACGGCCGGACCCGGTCTGACAGGTTTCCGTCTTCTGCATGCAGAAGACAGAAACCACAGAACGGACTGCCGAACGCTAGTGTGAACCTAGCGTTAGTCTGAATGTACTGAGGAAAAGGAGTAGTTTATTGGGGAAAGCTGTGCAATTGAAAGTACCCTGTTGTCCTACAACTCTAGCCGATAGAAGATGAGACAGTTCAGCATGGAGGCATACAGGTTTCATATGGTAACCTGAAGCACATTTGCCCAAAGATGTTACAGCTGAGCCTAGAATCTGTGGAAGCTGCTTCTGCTTGTCGGCAGATTAAACAATCATATTTACTGGTGGCCTATGCCATCTGGAGTCTGTTCATTGTGTGGGCATGCTCTCACATAACCATTGCTCCTAACTCCTAATAGCTAGGTCAGAACAGCCTAGAGGGCAAGCAGTTTGTAGAAATGACCATCCAACTTCTCTTAGTCATATGATGTACCCTCTCTCATTTTTAAAAGTTTTTAATCAGGTATTGTAAGCGGTCATTTTCTTGTGGCCTGCGGGCATGGGCAGTCGGCTCTGCCCTAGGCCCAAAGCCTAGAAGCTTGAAACCAGCGCTGGAAGAAGACATGTGAAGAGGATGTTCTTGAAGAAGATGGAAGCGGCGCTGGAGAGTTCTTTCGCAGCATTGGGGACGCCCCCAGTGCTGTTTGAGTGCTGGGCCCGGCCACGGTGCTGCGAGAGAACTCATTTGCATACTGACGAAAACTGGGATTTCTACAGAAGAGCGGCGCGGAGAAGACATCTAAAGGTAGGCGAAGAATAGCCTTTCTTAAGGCTATTCCTACGTGTTAGTCACAAAAAATAGATTTTTAATGATAGGATTCCTTTAAAGATTCTTTAACCATCTCAAGCTGTATTAACACAATTATGGATAAAAACAGCATTGAAAACCAGTCAAAAAGGTCTGTATTTTAATGGATGCTTTGTATACATCCGGGACCCATCTTCATCTACTGTATCTATAATAGACATGAGTGTATTGAGGAATCAGTAAAAACAGACAAAAATAGGGCATGTTCTATTTTTTGATGTTCCATGTGAAATCAATGCTGGGAATTTATTAAGACCGGTGTTCGGTACACTAGTCTTAATCCATTCCTTGATGGCTTTGACTTGCCTGAATTATTAAGAGTCTCCACTCAAGTATTTAGACTCACTCTTTCTTACCAGAACTGGAATCTATGTCAGTCTGGAACTGGCATAGTCTTCCTTTATACTCATGCCAGTTTTATTGTGTAAGGTATTGTAAATTTGTCTTGATATGGTACCCCTATCTTGGCTGCCTTTGTCTCTTTTCCCCCACTTTTGTCAAAAGTATTGAGCAGTATGCAGAAAGAGGGAACTGGCACAACTTTGGTTCACAAAAGGGCCGCGCACCAAGGATGCAACACAACTTCTCCCATCTATGTCAGTTTTCTAGTATATAGTGAATGTTAAATTCCCCCAATGTGTTGTAAAAATGTTTATTTCATTTTGTGTTAATAAGGCCTTATTGGCGACAGTCTGTTGTCTTGATCAGTTGCCAATGATTACCATAAATGCAGGAAATTGTTATGGTCTGTGTCCTGTCAGAAGCCCAGGCATGATTTCCTTATTGAAGCCAGGTTATCAAGCAGTGATGGTACATACATACCTCGTAACTTTCAAAGAACAGAAAGAGGGGCACAGTGGCAAATTTAGTTCCACCCACTTCTACATTGACAGCGCCTGTTCTCCTCCATTTTTCTTCGTGCCCCCACACAGTATAATGCTCCTACAGTCCCCCTAATGTTATATGTCCCCACATTATAATGTTTCCCTCCAATTGCCCCAGAGTATTAAGTCCCTCTCCTGGTGCCCCAGTTTAAACTGGGGGAAACTAGAGGGGGACATAAAACTGGGGAAGCTGGAGGGGGACATTAAACAGTGGGGGTAGTTGGAGGGGGCAATATATTGGTGGCAGCTGGAGCGGGATATTAAACTGGGGGCAACTAGAGGAGGATACGTCCCTCTCCAGCTACCTCCAGTTTAATGTCCCTTTTCAGTTCCCCCAGTTTAATGTTTCCATCCAGCAACCTCCATTGTTTAATGTCCCCCTCCAGCCGTCCCCAGTTTAATGTCACCCTCCATCTTCTCCTCCAGTTTAATGTCCCTCTTAATCACCCCGCCCAGTTTAATGTCCCCCTCTCTACCTGACACCATTTTAACATCCCCCTCTATCTTCACCCAGTTTAATATTCCCCCCTCCATCTGCTACGAATTTCATGTCCCCCGTTTATCTGCGCCCAGTTTCATGTCCCTTTTCATCTGCCCACAGTTTCATGTACCCTCCTTCATCTGCCCCTAGTTTCATGTCTCCCCTTCATCTGCCCCAGTTTAATGCCACCCTCCATCTGATCCCAGTTTTATGCCCCCTCCGTCTGCCACCAGTTTAATGCCCCCCTCCATCTGCCACCCCTTTGTTCTGCCACCAGTGGCATCTTACCCTAGTTTCATGTTCCCCCTCAATATTCCCCTAAATTTAACATAAAAAATACGGATACTCACCTTTCCTTGCTCCCCTGCTGCTCTATCTGCAGTCTCAGGCTTGGAGTGATCTGGGAGCTGCAGGCGTGAGTGTCATCAGATCGCGCTTATAGCTCCCAGAGCCAGAGCAAACAGCGGGCACAATGGTGAAGTGGGAACTGCCTGTGGACAGCTCCTGCCTCATTCAGCATTGTATCCAACTCATTTGTGTCCTCTATACGCAGATGAGTAGAAACCGGGACATACCTCCCGCTAACCACGACAGGACCCGAAATTCATGACTGTCCCGCTGAATTCAGGACAATTAGGAGGTATGCTACATGCAAAAGTAGAAAATTCATGGTCGCATCCATTGCTATCCTATCTAGAAAAGAAACTGTCATCACTAAGATGATTAAACAAAATCTTTAAAACTCTGCAAAATCTTTATTTATATTTGCAAAAATATTTAGTGTGGTTAATATGGTTATATTCATGGAAAAAAATCTTTAAATTGTAAAGTGAATTGTTCTGGAGATTATGAATTTTATCGTCAAGTTTAATATATTTCATATAAGTAGTTAGCAGCAACACTTCATGTACATTATACTTACCGTACATACTGCATCAGTATGTTATTGTGTATATTTCAGGATACGACAATAGTTTTCTGACCTCTAGTGGTCAAGATTAAGAATGCAATTTGATTCCTTCATGCTTCTATTTTATTTTGTAGAATATTAGCAAAGACACTGATTTACTACAGAGGTTGACCCAGAAATGGAGAATAATATATAATTCAGAAATTTTTTTTGCAATTTCCATAAAAAAAATGAAAGATTACCACAGGCATTAGTGTATGTTAGGTTTGCTAAAAACATTTCTGAAGGTTTTAGGTATCTGGAATATATTTCCCTCCATGCGTGATATAGGTTGCTGACTTTTGAGACTTTAGAATGAATTTGGTTGGGATAATGGGTAAGATGATGAGGCAAATATAGTCAGCGGTACATTGAAGCGAAGAAGGTTGGAGGAGATGATGCCCAACATGTATCTCTGTGGATAAACCTGATGTGTAACTACAGAACTAACCATATATCATATCATATGTCATATATAAGCTTCAACTAGCCCAGAGCTGGAGAAGGGGTCTTATAGAAAGTATAAGTAATTCATAATACAAAAAAATATTGAACGTCCAGAAAATATGAAATACAGAAATAGAAGTAATAATATAGTGTTGGGTTGTTGAAAAGGAATCTTATCCATTTCATTTGTTCTTTTCATAGTCTCATCCATGTGGCAGCTTTCATATAAACAAATAATGTACCTTCCAATCCTTATAGGGTCACTATAAAGGCTGCCCCTTCCCATATGGTCTGTATTGTTATAAGAACATCACTGAGGAGGAACCTAGTGAAACTGAGCACTTCTATAAGTCAGAAGCTAAGTAACAACATCTCCCATACTTGTAAACCCAGGCTGCTGCAGGGGGGATGTATGGTCAGCTGAATTTATAGATTGAGTTGCCTCACCAAGATAGCCCCCCCCCCCCTCCCCAAAGCTGACTTCTGAAACTTTTAATGATCATCTGGAGCAGTTGTGACTAGCCATACTTGTGGTAATACATGGTGGCCATTCAAAACAATGGCTGTCCATATAATACATACAAAAGTTGGATCCGCCAGAAGTTACCTCTGATTGTTAGCAGTTCTCCATTCTATATTATAGAAGAGAATCACCATCAGTAGAGTCTCCTCCATTAGAGTTTGTTATTTAATATACTGTATTACTACCACCCGGTTTGTTACTTAATATATTTACTGGAAATATATATCATAAAAATATGTAATGATGTGATCTGTGGGGTTCTGACACCCAGACCAACAACTGACTACAAAGTTCTGCTCAGTCAGCAAAAGGTATTGCATAATCTGCTAACTAATCAGGTTATATCATATTTAGCATTATTTGCTCAATTTCTGATTCCAAACTTCCCTATTTTCTTGATGACCAATTACATTTATCTATTAAATATTGTTTCAGTTCTGCTGTCTTCCACTCACTTTATGTTAGCATTAAATTATTGTATAAGACATTCCCCTAGAAGTTCAACATACTGTATGTTATGGTTATAGTCTGTAAACTTATATTCATATTTTACATACATCTCAGTGTATTTTTTTTCTTTTCGTTGCTACCAGGACTTAATGAGCTACAGGAACATCATTGGTGATCTGAAAATATTTCTTGATAAATACGAGTTTGACATACTTATTCTTTTGGCCAGCTACTCATCAGGCGATCAGGCAACAAGGCAACAAATTGCTGTCTATGCGGAGAATCCAGAATTGTGTAACCAAGTAAGAGCTGAATCCATTTCCATGTCAAGTCTTATATGTTTTAGATTTTTTATATATATATATATATATATATATATATATATATATATATATATATAGATATTTTGCAATGTTGCTAAGTGACTTCATTGTCAAATGTGTTGTCTCACATCAACAAACCTTTTGCATATGGGCATCATAGTAAAAGAGTAACATACAGTAATTGATAATGTTGGATAAAGTCCATCAAGTCCAACCTATAATTCTGGGGGACACAGCAATAACATCGCGCCTGTAGCTCCCAGGACAAGAGATAGCAGATTGCACAGCAGGAGTGTGAGGAGAGGTGAGTACCAGTGTTTTTTTATGTTAAACTTTGATAGAAGAGGGACATAGCAGATGAAGAAGGACATTAAACTGTGGGGGCAGCTGGAAGGGTGACAACTGACAAACTGTGTGGCATATGTAGAGGAATGTTAAACTGGGGGTACATATGAAGAGGGACATTAAAGTATGGAGACAGATAGAGGGGGACAAACTGGAGGGGCATATGAAGAGGGACATTAAACAGGGGGCACGTGGAAAGGGGACAATAAGCTGGGGGGCATATGAGGGGGACATTAAACTAAGGGGGCATGTGAAGGGGGGCATTAAACTTTAGGGGAAGATAGAGGAGGCATTAAATTGTGGAGACAGTTGAAGAAGGACATTAAACTGGGGGCAGATGGGAGGGGCATTAAACTGGGGCTTATGGAGGGGGCATTAAACTGGGGGCTGATGGAGAAGGATATTAAACTGGGGGAAGATGTGGAGGGCATTAAACCGGGGGGAAAATGGAGAGGGAAATTAAACCGGGGGTAGCTGGAGGAGGACAGTAGAATGGGGGGAAACTAGAAGAGGACATTAAGCCAATGGCAACTGGAGGAGGACATTGATGTCCCCTCTAGTTGCCCACAGTTTAATCTCTCCCTCTAGCTGCCCTCATGGTTTATTGTTCCCATCCAGCTGCCCCAATTTAATGTCCTTATCTAATTGCCCCCAGTTTAAACTGGGGCAGCTGGAGGGGGCTATTAAACTATGTTGTAGAGGGACATTGAATTGTGAGTGCAAAATGAAAGAGACTTTATACTGTGGAGTTAATTTGAGGAGAACATTATAATGTGGGGGCAAATAATATTAGGGTAGGAGCATTATACTTGATTATATTTGCAGAGGAGATTAGTGTCTGCTGGAGCTGTCTGGCATCATTTTACCCCCCTACTCCACTCAGAGTGTAAGCATGTGTATAGCGAACATGAGGAAGAGCTTTTAACCAACAGCTATCTAAAGAGCCTTGTTACTTTGTGACATAGTATGTGCTATCACATATAGCATTCATGCTTTATAACTAAACAGATAGCTAAGGTATCATTTGTTATAAAGATTTGTCATGCCACTTCTGTGTTCTGATCTATAGACATGTACTATATGCCGTACTCCACTTCATATTTAATAATTACATGTACAATATCATAATCATATATTTGCAAATATACATGGTCCATTTCCATTAAACAACATCTTTGCATTTCATAGGTGTGCTGTGAATTGGAAGAATGCCAAAATCCTTTCCTCGATCTTGAGCCATCAGATTATGGGTGTGACCGCTTTTTTGTTTATCAGCAAGAAAGTCCTTTAGTATCTTGTGAGCAAGTGGCATCAATTATTAAAGAAGCCATCAACAGAAGACGCATTGGTATGGTTCCCAACAGCCGGACTTCCTCAACAGAGGCTGTTGCTGGCAGTGCACCTCTTTCACAGGGATCATCTGGTATTATGGAGTTATATGGTTCTGATTTAGACCCACAACAAAACCCATCAAACTTCTCAGATAATCAACCAGATATTAATGGATCAGTTCAGGCTCAAGTGGATGTCAATGTTGATCTTGTGAGCCCAGACAGTGGCCTTGCAACAATAAGAAGTAGTAGGTCTTCCAAAGAGAGCTCTGTTTTTCTCAGTGATGATAGTCCAATTGCAGAAGCTGGTGTTCCCCACCACAATTTTGTTCCTGGAATTGATTCTTATAGCCCAATCCCAGAATGTGTAATCATTGAAGAGGAAACTCCTTCAACCAGAAATAATAGTGATAATCTTGACCTCTTTGGCTTTGATTTGGCCCCTAACGTACGTTCTGAATCTTCATCTCATTCTGCAGATTACTCTATGGCTGATGATTTCTTTTTTCAAAGTGATTCCTCAGAAGGACCACAAGCTACTGCTCAAAAAGAACTTGACAAATCCCATTTCTACAGGGATGATCTAGCTAACTGTTCAACAAAATTGCTGACTTCCAAATCTGTAAAGTCTACATTGTTAGAAGTAGAAAATATTAGTTTGGTAGAGTTTGATGACAATTTTATGCATAGTCCTGAAAACCATGAGGATCTGTGTGAAAAACGTCCCAGCGTAAGTGATCTTGTCGAATTTAGTTCACCTTTATCTTCTGATGTTCCGGGACATGCAGAAGTTAAAATTCCTCCAACACCTATGAACAGTCTTGTCGAGAGTTCTCCACTAGATAATGGACCTCCAATGTTTTTTCCAGAAGATGTTATAGAGAAAATTAATGAAATTGGGGCTGCTGACATACCTCAAGCTAAATATTCTAATTGGTGGAACGGAGGTGAACCAAACTTAACACAAGAAGCCTTATTAAATGCTGACACATGGAGTTCAAGTGAGCAAGAAGCTGTGTTTAATAGCCCTGATTCATGGAAACACCAAAACCAAAAAGACAATCATGAAGCTGGAAACATAGCCAGCTCATTTTTTATGAAAGTACCTAACTGTAATATTAGGGACAATCATGATAATAACATAAGGCAGGAAAACAGCACATTTTCTGATTTATGGATATCAAACCAACCTATTGAAACAACATCAGATCCATGGGGTGGCTCCCCAGATAGCTTTGGACAATGTGTAAATCAACCCTTTGATTCATGGGACACTTCAAATAAAGCTAACCAGAAAAGATACTTTTCCAAAGCAAGTGTAGTAGGTGAAGTAAGTAGTGACCTTTCTTCAGAAAATACTTCTGACGTGAATGATAGAGGTAACAGACTAGATGAAAAATTTCTGGAAGAAGAGAAGAACACAAAGCGAAAAGATATTACTCAGAATGGGCAATTACAATGCTTTGACCCTGAAGGAGAAGAATCAAATGATTTAAGACACATACAGAGAAATCTTTGTGTGTGGGATTTTTGTCAAAGTAATAAAGAATCAAATATTCTTAATGGTGAAATCGACTGGGAAGACCCATTTTTATCTTATAGATGTCTGGATTTTACAAAACCTGACACAAACAAAGATTGTATTGTTTCTCCTCCAGATACAAATTACTCAACATCAGACTCAGTATCTTCGCCTTTATATGATGATGATATGAAGGAACCTGAGAAGACATGGGAAGAACCGAAAAGTGAGCTAGTTCATGATCAGTCACTGGTTGCTAATAAAGAAGACATGGCATTGAATGTCAGTAGCTCTTTAAATACAGAGGACACAAATAATTCTACTGAAACTTTACCCAGAATATCTGACAAAATAGATGGTTTCAGCTTCATGACAGAAAGAAGTGACCACATGAACAACCTGACACCTTGCTCATGGCAAGACTTTAGCCTTGAATATACGGAAGGAGAACATTTAATACAAAGCAGTAGAGACTTAAGCAGTGATGAAAATGTACCCAAAGCATGCACTGATAAAACGCTTCAGTTCCCCTTTGAAAACAGTGATTTAAAGCATATTTTACCGGGTGATCATCCAAGTTCTTTACCAACCAAACTACCAGATGATGTTCTCCTTAAAAATCACGAGCCATGTGGAAAAGCCAATTCAGATGTAAAAGGCAGTTTACATGATCTGGAGGATCAATCCTCTATTACGATACCAAATATCAAACCTCCTTCTCCTGATATACTGCACAAGGTAGTAAATGTTTTCAGTGACCATCAGTTTGACGCTAAAAGTAAACTGCATGAAGACATGACTTCTAACAAGGAAGGAGAAGGCATAGAAACTTGGGAAACAGATTTGCAGTACGATACAGAATCCTCCTCTTTGAACACTCCTGATGATCTGGATAACTTGCAAAATGTCAATTTGTTAAATAAATCTCCAGTGTTAGATGTAAGGGAAGGATGCAATAACAGCCATAAAAATATTAACAATATTATCCAATTGTCCCCAGTCAATGACACTCAATTTCAGGCCAACAATAAAGATAGTAAATGTTTAGGTCAGTTGAGTCCGGAGGCAAACAACGTATATAAGCCCCATATCTTTGAGAAAAGTTTCTCTACTAGCAAGCAATCTCCTAACAGAAACATTGAAATAAAGGAAAATATATTGTATGATGATCATGACTGCAAACCACACATAGATCCTAAAAACACAGAGGCTGATGATGCTGGTGTACATAGAAGTGTGCTCAATACCTCTCACTGTAGCTTAGCCTCTCCTGATGTAGGTTTGGGTACATCTAATGTTAGTTTTCTAGAAGATCTGGAAGTGGACCCTTGTCATAATGTCAATATCGTTAGCGGCTCTTCCAATTCCAGTTCACCAAGTCCAGAAATGGCAGACAGCTTGGGTGCACTACATGATAGCATTTCATATCAAAATAAAATAGACAATTCCTCAGTGTTAAAGAATAACACATATAAAGCCAATACAAAGGATCCTGATGATATTAACCTTGCAAACACATCATCCAGTATCATAAGTAAAGTTCCCATGAATCTCGATATTTGGAACACACAAATTTGCGAGGATTCTGAATCCTCTTCAAGTCCTGAATCAAACGATGCTCTAGATCACTCTAATCCAAAGGACAGAAATGTTAAAAACTGTTTCCATCAGACGTTGCTGGATCTGGAAGGAACATCCACATTCTTTAACGATACTCAGTCTAGTTCCACTACACCCGGCACAGAAGAAGAAAGTTTGGAAGATCAACTTGATTGTTTCAAGGATTCCTCAGCAGAGTGTAATATAATAGGGGACGGGACAGAATGCCTTAATAATTTTTCAGATGAGCAAGAACAGTTTCCACTGGATCCAAACAGTCTTCACAACCCAAGCTGCCCTACTTTAAACAATGTGCACCCAGTGGATGTTGGATGTGCAAATAATGAAGTTAAAAATCATTCATTGTATATATTAGATTGCTTAGAAAAAGAACATGACACAACTTCACAAATGTGCTTTCAGTCAAACGTGAACACATTTTCATGCATTGACTCTCTTCAATTCAGTGGTCTAGATGTGGGTATTCAAAGCCCAAGTAATGTCAATTTATTGTCTTGTGAGTTTTCAGCTGACCCTTGTGAGGTCCAACCTGCCGATGCTTTAAGTAGTGAAGGACATAACCTGGAGAGAATATCCAACATGTCTGGCAACATGGATGTGAACGTTGGGCGGAAACCATCAGACGTTATTGAAGCTATAGAACAATCCCAGTTAGTGCATGAGGATACCTTGTCTTCTGATGTTGTAGACCAACACAATGACATGGAAAGTAGCTTTGAACAATGTGAAGAATTAACCATAGAAAGCCCTCATCAAAGTGACTATATCCCAGACATTCTAGATGACTACACCCAACAGTCCTCTCCATTCCTTTATGTAGAACCAGACCTATGGAACATGACAGAGAAAACATACACTAAACTTTCACTGAGTAACAGTCCTGATGTACTATATAGCTGTGAGAACAGTTCTCTGGCTTCTGGTAGCCCAGATTTGTGCCGAGAATATGAATACAGTCAAACATACCTGCAGCATATGAACATGGGTATAGGCAATGTCCCTAGGATAAGAGCTTTGTCTGAAAGTACGAAAGACAGACAAGAGATTGCTTGCAGTGAAACAACATCACATTCACTCCCTTCACTTGCATGTGATAGCCATACATTGCAATCTTTCAATACTATTGAGCTATTTGATTCAGCTGTCAACCCTACAGATATTGGTGAACAAGATGACATTGATTGTGAAATTGATAGTGATGATTCTGTTAAGTCAACTCTTTCTTACAATGGTGACTTGATCTATAGCATCCATGAAGACCAACACATATTGACTAAGGAAAACAAAGATTTTATAAGGTCAAATACATCTAACATATTTTCAGAGAGTTCAACTGATGTGACGGGCAGTGATCATAAGCAAAGACCTGAACATGATATTTCACTGCAAAGTGCTGATACTTATATAGATGAAAAAATGGAATCTGTGTTAAGAATAAGACCGACAGAAAGTCAAAAACAGTTCTCAGATGAAGGAGGGTGGCACAAACACAGATTTCCAGCAGATGGCAGCACGGCTCCATTACAACTATCTAATGGTAAGAGCACATTCAACATTTAGGAAAGAAAGATACTTGTGCCGCACACACTTAGAAAGTGAAAAAATATATTTTTAATAAGTGATTTCAGCACAATGACAATGATTGATATGCCATGGAAAAGAAGGTTGTAATGCACAAAAGTGAACAGTAGATCAATGGTAGTGAAGTTTCAGTCGTGAGACCTTCTTTGTGTTAGATCTACACATGTGGAACCTTAAACCTCCATGGCGTTTAAGGTTCCACATATGTAAATCTAACAAGAAGAAGGTCTCACGACTGAAAAAAAACCCTGAAAAAACACAGTATGAACCAAAAAGGCCAAGTGTCACAGTCCCTTGCAACAGTTCAAAAAACAAGCCAGTTCACACTAACATATTTCTGTCATTTACATTTGACATATGGTAGTACCTGCGGTGCAGATCATAGAATCGACAGCGATGGGCGATGAAATGTCAGCTCTAGAGTATCCCTCTCAGTAACAGCAACAGGTGTAGTGACGTCCCACTGTGAGGCTCCATTGCAGACGCAGCAAAGCTGATGCTTTAGATGCTGTTGTTTTCACAGAATGCAGCAACTTTTTGTGGCCTAAGTTTTGTTCACTCTCAAGAAAGTCACAGCTTACACAGTCTGTATACCTCCCAACTTTTTGGACTGTGAAAGAGGGACAGTAAGAGCTCGTTCACATCTGCGTTCTGCTCTCTGTACTGCAGGTTTCCGTTTCCTGCATAAAACAGAGCAGGAGATGGAAACCTGCAGGAGTCTTTCTCACCCATTCTTCTGAATGGGTGAGAGAGATGTCCGGCCATGAGCGGCGGTGAGCGTTTTATGCTCTCCGCCGCAAAACCGGGTTTTATAATCCGGACACAGAGTCGGACATGCAGTACTCTGTGTCTGGATTTAAAAAAACGGTTTCGCGGCGGAGAGCATAAAACGCTCACCGCCGCTCACGGCCGGACCCGGTCTGTGGTTTCCGTCTTCTGGCATGCAGAAGATGGAAACCACAGAACGGAGACCCTGAACGCAGGTGTGAACCTAGCGTCAGGCTTCATAACATGAGTGAAAAGAACAGACGCTAAAAAACAGATGAAATGTTTAATTTCTAGCATTTCAGTGTCACATAATTTTCATCCGTTTTCTGGCCACCTGTCCATTTTTAACATCTGTTGGTCATTGGTCATTTTCTTTTTTGACCCAACCCTGTTTTCGGGGCACATTTATTAAGCTACTTGTGCCCTTTTTTTGGCGTAAATTTCACCTTTTTGAGGTATTTTTTTTGCCCTGTCTTTTCCTTATGAAGCATTTGCACCTTTTTTCCTATATTTAATGCCCACCCCAACACTTTGCTTTTTGTCGGGAAAACGGGGCATGACCTAAATGGGGATTCCTTTCCCGCTATATTTTTGACTCATGCCTTTTTTAAAAACTGGCAAAAAAGACACATATGCACTACAGTACATGGGCAGCATGAAAAAACTGTCAGGTCAGACAGTATTAAAAAGGGGAAATTGCACTTTAAAAAGAAAAAAAAAGCAATTAAGGGCAATTGATAAAAAACTAGAACATATATCAGAAAGTGAAAGTTTGTAATTTTTTCAGTTAACACATTTACAAATTGATGGCTTCAATACATCTCAAAAAAGTTGGGACAGAGCCATGTCTACCATTGTGTAACAACCCCTCTTCTTTTAACAATTGTCAGGAAACATCTGGGAAGTGAGACCAATTGCTGAAGTTTTAGGAGAGAATTCAAGTTATTCTTCCCATTGATAGGCCGGAGATTCGGGGGTTTTAAGAGATAAAATAATAAAATAATAGGACCTTTATATACATGTGTGTATTTCATACAACACTGACATTCTGTATCACTGTGTTTTTAGACACATTATTCTACTTATTAGCTACCTAGTAAAAGTTATGTTTTAGGTCTTTTTTCTTCCATTGCCTTGATTTAATACTATCTAAACACTATACCTCATACCTACATCATTATTTTCTAGTTCCATTGATCATGAGCATCCAATACTGACCGTTGGCCTTGTCCCTTGGGCTCATCGATTTTTCCCATATTCTCTGAATCTTTCCATGATATTATATACTGTAGAGGGTGGGATATTCAAATTCTTTGCAATTTTACATTGAAGAACATTTTATCTGAAATTAGTCTACAATTTTTGGACACCATTTTTCAGACTTTTGAACCTCTGACTATCTTTGCTTTGAGAGACTCTGCTTCTCTAATACACTCTTTTATACACAGTCATGTGACTTAGTTGAAAATTAAACCTCCAGCTATTTTTTCATTAGTACCACTTTCTCTTCCAGCCTTATCCCAACTTTTTCAGATGTGTTGCTGCCATCAATTTCTAAATGAGATACATTTTTCAAATGAAATAGAAATATGTGATATGTGTTATATGTTCTATTGCGAATAAAATGTGGCTATATGAGATTTCCATATAATTGCATTATTGTTGTATTTACATATCACACAGCGTTACAACTTTTTTGGAATTGGGTTGTTTTTCCAATATAAAAAAGAGGGACATTTAATGGGGCGTTCTGACCCATATTTTTATTATTTAAAAGTGCTACTGAGGGGGCCTTAAGCATAAAAAAATTTGATTCACCTAGCTTTCATTTATAGCAGCTGCTCTGGTCTTCTCTATGCAGGTTCCCTGGTTGACGTCACTATTGACATCCCATTTGTGCTAGGAGACCACTACAGCTAAAAAAGCCTCAGCAGTGACCTCTTCACAAAGTGTTCATGACTGTGGTGATTAGATGTTTGTTAAGAGGAGACCGCTGAGACTGGTGATTAAAGGCTTTTATGTTTATGGTCCCCATAGTTGCACTATTAAATAATAAAAATATGAGTTGAAACACCCTTTTAAGGAGCAAAGAGGGACATTGGAACTTAGGTCAAAATTTGGGAATTGTCCTTCCAAAAGAGGTATTAATGTCTCATTCACAACAAGCATTTCAGCTGCAGCAAGTTGACTGGTTAGTTCTTTCTGACTTCTCCCATCTACTGAATGGTCGTATGTGTGAAAACCCGGAAATGGTAGGTTATCTCTGCTCAATATTACCAAAGTATTAGAGGTGCTGCTGCAAATCAGGATCTTTCTTAACTCTGTTAAGTAAACCCTGTGGTGGTACATCAAATGGTAGGTGTCACTCACGCCCACTGCTAGTACTCAGATAACTGGTGCTTCACCATAGTGCACTAAAAATCACTTATATACTATTACATCTTGCTAAGTATATGATTCCATTTGTTGTTGTCATATAATACTCTTACAGTAATAAAAGGTACATAATAAGATTAGGTAGTAACATAGACGGTATTGCCATTGTAACAGGGTCAATAGTAATCCACAGAAATAGGGTTATATAAAAAGGGGGTACAGCTGTATTCCAGCCCTCTTAAATATTGACTAGCGAATCATGCATGTTCATTTCTCTGACATATGTACTTTATTTTTATTTCCAGAATCCAGTGGGCTTCCGGTACAGGTGCGGAAACATGACATTAGAGTAGACATGAAAGTAGACGACAGCAACATGGAGGATGATAAAGATCCTGAGAATTCGGCCATGCATGTGACAGACAGAAGCGGCTCGAAGATTAGCTCTCCTGGTGTGGTGGCATCAGAAAGTAAAGGAAACATTCTCCTGTTCAGAGACACCGGTGTATTGCCTCAACAGACAATGTGTGATACAGCTTATTCACTGGAGTCTCCAGATACATTTCAGTCAATCTCCATGACAAATGGAAGTGAAAAGCAAATGACCCTCGGACCTGGATTCCACTCCTTTCAATTAGAAGAGAAAACGTCTATTCTGCCTCAAAGGAGGGAAAGCAAAAAGAAATCAGAAGAAATCTCAGAACATGAGCACAGCTGGAGTATAATACTGAGCCAGACTGAGGCTTCTGATACCTCCCCTGAAGACATCTTTAGCCGAGCAGAAACTGCAGATTGTGACAAAGACTTAGGAGAGATTTTATATATGGAATCTGATAGGCAGGATTATATAGATCTTGAGGAAAGCTTTGAACTGTGTAAACTAGATGAAAGTGGCACCAAAGCCCAGACAGAAGCAGAGCATCACTTAAAGTCAGAAGATACAGGAGTGTCAATAAAGCTTCTTCCTCAAGGTGGCGTGCATGCCAAGGAACCAGCCATTCACCATTCTTCTAATGTCCCTAATCAAAGGTATGATATTAATGTGTTTCTGTAATACTATATAGTTTGGAGTAAAAGGATTTTAATAGTTTGACATAAAAACTTGTAATACATTTCTATTTACAGATTAAGACACATTTATAATAATGTATTGGTCTTGCCAGTTTTGTTGCAGGGCTCATCAGAAATGGACTATATTGACACTTTCTTACTATTAATTGGCATATAGAATGTACCCTGTTCAGCCTTATACACACCAATGTGCTAGCAGATAAAAAGCATTGGCTTACCCACCAGAGAAACAGCTTTTATGGGGCCCAGCAACAAAGGGAAGACATTTCAACTTAGAGGACTTATACCGGCACACTTGGAAATTGTACTGCACCAGTGCATCAGAATGAAGTAGAAGGACCAGCAACTCAGATTCAGTAATGAATCTGGCACTAAGGAACTGCGCTCCCCTTATTGGTTGGTAAACACGGTTTTATTGGCAACAAACTCACGCAACGCGTTTCGGGCGTCAGACTACGCCCTTCTTCAGGTGCAATAGTTTCTACAAGTAAAATATAACATCCCATGTCTTAACTGTACTCTATATTAACAATAGAAGCAAAAAAAGTATAACCAGCGTCTATACACATTATGTGTACTTATATACACAAAACAAGTATAAAATGAGACAGTTTAAAATTATATATATATATATATATATATATATATATATATATATATATATATATAGGAAAAAAAGAGAAAAAAAATCACAATAAATATAGATTAAACAAATCTTAAATTCACAGGACAGTCCAGAATTTTTTTGTTCTCTTTTTTTCCTATATATTTATATAATTTTAAACTGTTACATTTTATACTTGTTTTGTGTATATAAGTACACATAATGTGTATAGACGCTGGTTATATTTTTTTGCTTCTATTGTTAATATAGAGTACAGTTAAGACATGGGATGTTATATTTTAGTTGTAGAAAATATGCACCTGAAGAAGGGCGTGGTCTGACGCCCAAAACGCGTTGCATGAGTTTGTTGCCAATAAAACCGTGTTTACCAACCAATAAGGGGAGCGCAGTTCCCCTTACTGAATCTGAGATGCTGGTCCTTCTACTTCATATTTATACGCCTGCGAGGTGTTAGGAACATTGCTGCTTCAACCATGGAGGAGTCCTCCAGTTATCTAGTCATTGCAATTACAGAGTTGTGACTTGGGTTCACAACCTCCCAAGGTGAGCATCATTCCTCTGCTAACAATTCTATTTTTTTAAAAAAATACTACACTACGGTTTGCTCGGTGTCCGCTTTTCCCTTTTGTTTTGAGAGTGCACCAGAATGGACATCTATGCCAGTTCCTAACAGTTTCCAGTGTAATTCACCCCAGAAAGCTGTCCCAGCCCACCCTGCTCCACCAACATTCGCAGAATAAAGCCCTTTGTTCTTCCATGGTAACAATTCTTCGTATGAACTTATGATTCCTTTTATTTGCCCCCTACTTTTTTGCATACTTACAACAGTAGAAGAGATGGTATATTAGGGGTACCACCACCCAATGTTCTCTGCAGCACTGTAGCAACATTCCATTGGCTTTGTTGGTTACTGTGTGGCCAGTAATGAGGAAAAGACAAAAATCATTCAATGTTTTTACTGACTGATGCTAGAGAACATTGTATGGCAGCACCGTGAAGATGTAATACATGGAAAAAGACAATCCAGGTTCTTGTTGTAGTCTGTAAAGAAACACATACAGTAGAATGGTGGACTTGCTATTTAAGAAGCCCTATACATCCAACAACAAAATACCTTTAGACAGCTGGCATTAGAAGATCCTTGAACATTGGTGATACTGTTGTTGATATCTATCAAATGATACTAAAACTATTAAATCATTAATCCATCGACATTGCTTATAAATCTGCTCACCAGATATCCTTTCCTGTTTCTGGCAGGTACTGTCATTAGATAAGTAAGAATAATAATAAGGTTAAAGGGCATTTCAGTTAGTATTCTCCAAATAAACATTATACTGTAACAACAATCTAGGAAACTAATTTCCCACTTATGTATAGCAGCAATACAAAGTGAATAGTATATTCTCCTTCTGAATTCTTAGCTCCTGGGATCCTGTATAAGTGTCGACATTATCTGTTGCCGGTAGCAGGAATATATATGTTCATGTTCAATGATTAACTTTTCCAGACTGTTGCCTGGTATGGTGATATGATATGCACCATAAAAGACAGATAGTACACATTATTGCACTAGATTATAGTTTACATAAACCTTAACACATCCGTAGACTTCTGTCATATAATTTATACCTTTTTTTAGTACATACTGGCTGGAATGTGAAATACTATGTTGCTATGTGACCATGGAGGGAAGGCCTTGGCACCTTTCCAGTTATGAGACCTATAGTGCTGCTGCTGTTAGTTTAATACTATATTCAGGCATTTGGCGGGGCTGTTTGAAACATTTCATTGAATATCTTTCCTTGATATATTGGACTGTAGCAGTGTAGTAGAGTGAAGAGAGTGGCGTGCAAAGTGTGCCATGTAAATATCCCCTTTTGAAGCCTCCCAGTGTACCTTGTCACCCAGACAGTCCCTGTCCCCCTAATATAAATTATATCCTCACATAGTAAAGGCTTTACCTACCTTTCTAATAATGATGGACTATCTTTAGGCTTGGGCATCAATATTACATCTGCAATGGTACAACATCCAGGATCCAAGCAGATCAGTATTTGAGACAGCATGGGTAATGATAGCATGGGTAATGTTAACATGCCAGGAGCTGAGTTGCTCACCCACTGTATGATGTGTACCGCTGCACTACCTAAACCCATCGCTACATATTGTATAGTGAATGAGCAGCCATTACCAATAGTCATACCATAGCTTTGAAACAGCTGTTCTGCAGAGGTCATGCCTGTTGCACCACCCATACACTTTATGGAGCCCCTCTCATTGCCCCCCAAAATTCATGGCCCTCTCACATTTCTCCCACACATTTATGGCCCCCTTACGTCACCCTCCATACATAGGAGAAAAAAAGAAGCAACCTTCCCTATCTTGCCATGGATTCTGCGGCTGAATCAGCCGCGGGCGTCCGTGGCGCGACACTCCTTCCCGACTAGGCCCATTCATTTGGGCCTACTCCGTAGCGGAATGCCGTGACTGTCGGAATGCTGCGATAGTCATGGCTAGCCAAGGGAGCCATTTTTTGGACCAGATTCTGAGGCAGATTCCAGCGTCAAAATCCGGTCCAAAAAACCCCGTGTGAATTCAGCCTTAGGGTTCCTTTTTTCCCTAGTTCTGCAGTCTGACAGTATTCTTAATAACCGGGTCAACAGAACCAGCAAGAACCAGCTGCATTCCACCTCTGACTGTATTCCTAAGTCACTACAAACTGTACTGTGCAGTATACATGTTTGCATACAGTTGTATTGAAAAGTATACATTTAGCTAATGATTTGTCTTTGGGCAGAAACGCATGTGGATGTCATCTAATGTGTCCAGTGAATATAAAGCTCAAATATGGTGTGACTCTAGCCTTAAATATGTGTAGCATGACTGTTCCCAGCCAGCTGATTTCTATCAAGGAGAAGAGATCTAGTCATATTGGAATCCTTATGCTGGGTTTATATGGTGTTTTTTTTTTTTAAGTACTGGGTGTGGTTTTTAATTGCAGTAATGCCTAGCACATGTTACTACACATCACCTGTTTGGTAATGGCCATTAACCCTTTAATGTACACAGGGTAGTTTGTATGCTGATGCTCAGACTTTTTCATACTTTCCGTCCAAACTTTCTAAAGTTCATAACTTTTTTTATATTTCACATAGCTATGTGAAGACTTATTCTTTGCGTGACGAGTTTCACTTTTATTTCACACAATTTGGTGCATATAATGTTTTTATTAGCTTTAATTAATGTTTTTGGAGGGTCTGTGGGAAAAATGCCCACAATTTTATAATTGATTTTTGCATTTTGTTCCTACGGTATAAAAAATGACATGGCAAGTTTATCCAGAGAGTCACTACAATTACAGGGATACCATATTAATCTTGGTTTTATTATGGTTTACTGGTTTATTAATCAAACATAATTTTTTTTTAAATGAACGATAAATTTCATAAATGAAGATAACTTTTTTAGTTTTGTTGATGGAGATATGTCAGGCTCTTTACTTGCGGGCCAAGTTGTAGTTTTTATTAGTACCAATGTTTGGTATGCCTGACTTTTTTTTAATCACTTTTTATTGCTATTTTTGGGGGGGAAGTCAGCTGACCAAAATACACTACTTTGCGCATTGCAGTATTTTTTTTTACCACATTCACTGTATGGGAAAATTAACGCTATTTTTTATAGTGTGGACCCATACACACGGGGATATTTAATATGTTCATTATTTTATTTTGTTTACATTATATGTTTCTTAAATTAAAAGCTGGGTTTTTTGAGCTTTTTATTTTGTATTTATTTTATATACTTTGTTTTTAACTTCTTACATTTTTTTCCACACAGGGACTTGAACTTGGGATTTTCTGCTCCCCAGTGCAGTGTACAGCAGTACATTACATTGTAATAATTCACACATAGGCTCCCTATGTTCAATAAGGAAAGACAGTCAGGAGGCCGCTGCCTTCACAACCCCTTTGACCCAGCAATCTTGCTTCTGAGCCACCTGCATGCCCTGATCGCTATTGATCACAGCTTGCAATAGGTTAAGCTGCCAGAGACTGAGTATTTTCCAACTACAGCGGCTAGTCCTTGGTCTCGATTTTGAAATACACTCGAGACCCAGAAGTATATGCTCATTGCGACGTAATAATACAGTAATGAGTGAGAAGGGGTTAAACTGAGAACTGCTGGTGTACCTATATACCACAAATGTGTTGCTCATAATTGCAATTAAAAAATTAAAAGCTGCATGCAGTTGTTCAGTAAGAAAGCACTAAGGAAACCATTCAAATGTGTATTCACACTGTGCAGTTGGGTGCACTGGAAAAACTATATGCAGTTTTTAATTTTACAGGTAAAACGGTACTATTCCGTTATCGGGCCAGCAGCAGCGCAGTTCAGCAGCAGCTTTCGGGACAGCAGTTCAGCAGCGGGAATTACAATGACATCCGAGGACTGCTGGCCCGATGCTTGTGCCCAGTAACCAGTACATCGATGACCCCCCTCCCCCATCCTTCTCCTCCTGCCAGTGCTGCCCCCCAGCTCTCCTTACATCTTCCCCGTACCCTCTCCCCGCCACACGACTAGGCCTCACCTCAGCGCTAGTACCGAGACCGAAAGGAAAGACACCGGGGCTCAATCCAGGCCCTGACAAGAAACACGCCGACTATAGGAACGGTGAGCTACAGCGAGCCGGAGGGACAAACTTTCTGCAGCGTCCGGCGGCTATCTAGTAGCATTCATTGCTCAAGATTTACGGTGAGGCCTATTACAGGGAGAGGGTACGGGGCAGATGTAAGAAGAGCTGGGGGGCAGCACTGGAAGGAAGAGGAGGATGAGGGCATCGATCGATGTACTGCCTACTACACACAAGCACGGCCTCTATCATCGGGCCAGCATCGGCTTAGTCATGTGGCGGGGAGAGGGTACGGGGTAGATGTAAGGAGAGCTGGGGGGCAGCACTGGAAGGAGGAGGAGATGGAGGGGGGGTCATTGATGTACTGGCTACTGGGCACAAGCATCGGGCCAGCAGTCCTCGGATGTCATTGTAATTCCCGCTGCTGAACTGAACTGCTGTCCCGAAAGCTGGTGCTGAAATGCGCTGCTGCTGGCCCGATAACGGAATAGTACCGGTAAAACATGTTCAATAAATGTGTTTCACCTGTAATATGCAGAAACTGCACCAAAAATACACATCAAAACTGTAAGCTGTTTTTCCCTGTGCAGTGTTGATGCAGTTTTAAATTTGTTGTGTAAATGCACTCTTAGACCTGATGCACACAGGGAATCTGGATTTTTGTTGCCGCTAGCGGAAAAAAGAAATGAGCTGTCATTTCTGCAGGCTGAATCCGCGGCCGATTCAGCTGCAGTGTCTGCTTCGCGGCAGCACACTCCGGCCTGGGCCCATTCATTTGGGCGTAATCCTGAGCGGAAAGCTGCAACGGGATGCCGTGCACTGCACCGGCATCCCGTCGTGGTAGCCGCGACGGAATATGCACATGCGGAATTGCGTGTGAACTAAGCCTAAGAGTCTCCTGATAAGGGCTTTAAGAGAGTCATGAAAATCTGTTGGTTTTTTTCTAATGCAAAATAGCTGAACAGAGCTTTAGGGGCGGAAAGAAAAGTCCTGGCAGGATAGGACAAACCCACAAAGCCCTTTTCAGCTAATATGCAGAAGAATAAAACACATGATTTTCATGGAAATGGAGCTACAATGCAGAATATGAAAGACATCTTTGGAAAGTGTAGAAGCCGCTCTACAATGTACTGTTGATAGTTTGATCATGATTTTCCTGTTGGCAAACTCCCTTTAATGTAGAGGTTGTCCAAAATATTCGCTTTTGCTCCATACAAATTTATATGTTATGAAAACAACTGTATTGGAATTGCACCTGTAATAAATTTGTTCAACATAAATTTCACAGACATTCCATTTAGGTAATTTTAGGTATATGGTTACATTGCAACTTTGCTTAACACAGTGGGGAAGATTTATTAATGTTGGTTAATATTTAGAGTAAATTGTATCAAAATTATCACTGTGGCTTATGCTGGATGATATACACTGTAGTTTTAGACTGTGTAACTTTACACCACCAATTTTTTTGCTTAGTTTATACCATAAGGCTGGGGCCCCGTGGGCAGGAAACGCCGTGGGAAAAATCGCAGCATTATACAGTAACAGCAAAGAGGATGGGATTCATCCAAATCCCATGCCCACTTTGCATTAAAATCCGCAGCCCGAGCATGTTGCAATTTCCAAAACCGGTACAGTTTTGGAAATTGCAGCATGTTAATTATATCTACAGAAACTCTAGCGGCTTTTCCGTAGATATAATGGTAACAGAAAGTTCACGGAGGAAAACTCACGGAGGAAGTGAGATTGGCCTTTGCACGAGAGTGAACTTAATAAAAGAACCCAGCTAAATATTTTAGACGCCATATAATATCAAACCCCAGATTTTTACTGGTGATATAAAACAAAACAATTGTTTTATATCACCAGTTTTATTATAGCTAGTTATTAAGACTGGCCATTCCTTTGCTACACAAGAAACCTTGTCTAGATGGGATGAAAAAATTCCTATAATTGTGTTATTTTGTTTTATTGTATGGCTGTATTGTATATCAAATATGTCTGTTAGATACTATGTATTGTTAACTTAAAGGGGTATTCCCATGACGCTTGTTCACTAACCTGCAGGCTGTTGTGCTCTCTTCACTTCCTGCTTCTCTCGGCACATAGGTGGGTGGGGTTTCACTTGCACAGGATTGGTTGTAATGAATTACCACAGTGTGAAGCTGATGTAGCAGAGCTGGATTTGAGTCAGTTTGCATTACATACAAAGGTAATGGACTCCTTATCTCAGCCCTTATCAGCCAAATTCAATTAAACCGACTGATAAGAGCTCAGAAATCCTGGAGCTCTCACTTCCCCTATCTGAGAAGCTCCGCTACTTAAAAGACACAAACAGCTCCCCCTCTGAGAGCAGGTAGCTACATCACTTGACAAATGAGCAGATAATCCCAAGGGCCATAGAAACTAAGTGTAAACAATGAAGTGAATAAATTAAGATAGCGGCCAAACAAAGCAATTTTGATAAAGCAATGCATTTAGGAAAAGTCTTAAATCCACATAAGCTAGCAGCATAGATAGAATCCTTCTGATGGGACAGCCCCTTTAATTTAATGAACTATATTACTAAAATGTTTTAAATTGATGTCAATATATGTCCATATTGAAAATGCATTTCTGTCCCAAAATGTGCCCTTTGCCAGTTCATACACAGTGATGCTTACTGTAGTCATTAAATATCTTTGCATACCTCATTCCGGTAATACTGGAAACATGGGAAAACTCGTATAGGCTTCAGTCACATGTCTTTGAAAAGCTGAGCTTTTGTTGAAGTTTTTTGAGCCAGTTCCTTTATCATCACTTTCATCAGCAAAATGTAACTATTTATGGTGATCATAGTGAAATGAAAATAACTTGTGAATCAAATTGTGCTGACAGAAGTTGCTCTCCTTGCCAGACACTCTCTTCACCTTCTTCCTGAAGGTCTGCAATGTTAGCAGAGCGAATAACATAGTAGTGATAACAAGTTTATAATACTCTATTCTTCTAAACTGCTGCCTTGGGGCCCATGAAATAAGCCATGCTGAATATAAAATCATATGATATCTAATTTTATGTTAAAAAGACAAAACAATAGAAACGTGTAGCCCCTGTAATCATAAGAAATAGAAAAGGATATTTTAAAATGTTTATGTGCAATAGTATATATAGAAACAAATATGTTTTAGATAAAAGAAAAAAATATTCAATTTATTTAATAAATAAAGTCACTTGTTTCAAGCCTTATGTGTCCTGAAAACACATAAGTAGAGATGAGCGAACAGTAAAATATTCAATATTCGATATTTGTTTTGAATAGCCCCTCAATATTCAACTATTCGAACGAATATCAAACCCCATTATAGTCTATGGGGGAAAAATTCTTCGTTTCGGGGGATCCCACTCATTGACTGAGGAGAGTCACCAAGTCCACTATGACACACCAGGAAATGATGCCAACACCCTGGAATGCAACTGGGACAGCAGGGGAAGCATACCTGTAACATGCCCGAGTCACTGTATTACGTTGGGATCCCTGTCAGCTTGCGATATGCGGGAGATGATTTTTTCCCATAGGAATGCGTTGACCAGTGTTGATTGGCCGAATGCCATACAGAGTACAGCATTCGGCCAATCAACGCTGATTCTACCGGAGGCTCGTCTGTGAGGAGGGGGAGACTAATATCAGACAAGAATGGAGACTGCTGTGGACCGATCTTACACTCTGCCTCCTCAGGCAGAACCAACGTTGATTGGCCGAATGCTGTACTCTGTATGGCATTTGGCCAATCAACGCTGGTCAATGCATTCCTATGCCGAGATGTAGCAGTGCTGGCCGTGCGCTCAGCTCAGCTATACTGGAGATGCAGCCGAGCTGAGCGCACGGCCAGCACTGCTACACTGGGGATGTGAACCCTGCTGCACACTCAGCTCTGCTGCATCAGAGATGCGCTGAACCCTGCTGCAGACTCAGCTCTGCTGCATCAGAGATGTAGCAGGGCTGAGTGTGCAGCAGGGTTCAGCGGTTCTCTGGTATAGCAGCTGTTCTTCGGGGCAGCAGTGCTGGCCGTGCTTGGCTGAGTGTGTGCTGAACTCTGCCGCACACTCAGCTCTGCTGCAACAGAGATGCGCTGAACCCTGCTGCAGACTCAGCTCTGCTGCATCAGAGATGTAGCAGGGCTGAGTGTGCGCTGAACCCTGCTGCACACTCAGCTCTGCTGCATCTCTGATGCAGCAGAGCTGAGTGTGCAGCAGGGTTCAGCGGTTCTCTGGTGTAGCAGCGGTTCTCCGGGGCAGCAGTGCTGGCCGTGCTTGGCTGCATCTCCGGAGTAGCAGCAGGGTTGTGTGCACAGGGTTCAGCGCACACTCAGCTCTGCTACATCTCAGAGATGTAGCAGAGCTGAGTGTGCAGCAGAGTTCAGCGCATCTCTGATGCAGCAGAGCTGAGTGTGCAGCAGGGTTCAGCGGTTCTCCGGTGTAGCAGTGCTGGCCGTACGCTCAGCTTGGCTGTATCTCCGAACTAGCCAAGCTGAGCGCACGGCCAGCTCTGCTTCATCTCCAGTGTAGCAGTGCTGGCCGTGCGCTCAGCTCGGTACATCTCCAGAGTAGCCAAGCTGAACGCACATCCAGCACTGTTACATCTCAGCATAGGAATGCATTGACCAGCGTTGATTGGCCGAATGCAATACAGAGTACAACATTTGGCCAATCAACGCTGGTTCTGCCGGAGGAGGCAGAGTGTAAGATCGGTCCACAGCAGTCTCCATTCTGGTCCGATATAAGACTCTGCATCCTCACAGACGAGCCTCTGGCAGAACCAGCGTTGATTGGCGAAATGCTGTACTCTGTATGGCATTTGGCCAATCAACGCTGGTCAATGCATTCCAATGGGAAAAAATTCAGCTCGCGCATATCACAAGCTGACAGGAATCCCGACCAGATAGAGCCCCAAAGAGTTGGGTGAGTAACATTCCCACCTAAATAAAGGTAATCCCTAGCTAACCCTGCCTGTACATCTATTCCTGTCTCACAGTCACATAGTTCACAGTCTCAAATTAACCGAATGTTAAATCCACTATTCGTATAAATTGGAGGTCACCTAATTTAGCCAGCCAATTACTTTTTCCGATTTTTTTTCGATGCCTCCGCTGTCGTAGTTCCTGTCCCACCTCCCCTGCGCAGTTATTGGTACAAAAAAAGTGCCAGGGAAGGTGGGAGGGGATACAAATTTTTACTGCGTTTGCCTCGTGGTATTCGATTGTAATCGAATACCTTGAGTGGCCTGATATTTGATCGAATATCTATTCGATCGAACAGTGTTTGCTCATCTATAATGATAAGTTTTTGAGATATGCAAAGCTATTAAAAAGAAATTGTGGCCAACTTGAACACGTGAATGTGAACACGCATTTCTTAGAGCTCTGTGACCGAACCAGCTCCAGCAATGATTATCCTGTAGAAACTGACCAAATATTGCTACCGAATTGCAGGAAAACTAACTAGATCCTATCTACTTGACAATGAGCAAAACTCACAAATCTACAACCTTGGAGAAACTTAACACATTCATCCAGGATACACACAACATGGTGACAGCGCATCTTCTTCAACTCTGAGTTTCCTTCTCAGATAAACTATTCATTGGCATACATGAACCTACTTCTTTGTTTACCTCAAAGATCTATAAAATTTGGATGTATGTGAGCCTGTTGCAACATGACATGCAGAACTTGTGAGATTGAGTGTCTGACACAGAGAACCGCACGTCCCAGATGGAGGATGACTACTTGTATATCTGATTTGGAGAAGGCTGGTTAATTATGGGTGTAACGCTCAGAAGACTTAGAAAAAAGACTTTGCCAAAATAATCTCAGGAACCTGTGCCTACCAGACAAATCAATGAACAATGGCTCAAGACTACCTATGTTTCAGTGATTTTATCAGTAGAAAGAGCACAGAGACTCCTAGCGAAATCACCACCTCTGGGGCCTCCATTTTTAGCAAGACTTCTGTATTTGTTGGGATCAAGATAGAACTCAAAGATCTATAAATCACATAAATCACATGTGGTAGAGTAGAATAGAAAAACAACATTTATTCATATTCAATAGTTGGGAGAACCCAGCAGATGCTTCCTTATGGATGGTATTGATCGACACAATACTCCCAGATGCTTGGTGAAACTCCTGGTGTATGTGAGCCATCGGTTGGGTGCGGTTTCTCTGGCCAGCACCCGTCGGTCTCTATCTCCCAGTTTCGGGGGTCTGCCAACTCAGGGCACATTCCGACAATCACTGTTTACCTTCCAATTCATAATCACATAGACCATTGTCGATTTTGGGTAATTCAGTTCGCTTGCTATGTCCCTTAAGGATCGACCATCTCTGTGATACCCCACAAATCCCCTTTCTTGAAATTGGACAACTCTGCACTTCATGGCATCTTGCATGCGACTAATGCCAATGCACTAATGCCAATGCTGTTTTCTACATGATACAGTATTTAACGGTGGAAGGCTTGACACTGCACATGTATCTTTATTTACATGGGTGTCCAAATGCTTATTGGTAGACAATGTATTATTACGGATATCAACTTGATCAAGCTTGGATGAGTATACCATGATAGTTATGCTGAGATTATATTTGCAATAATTCATCTTTGTTAGTGTGAAGTTACATTTTACATTTGACCGACAAGATACATATTTCTACAGTGATGAGTCTCTTGCTCATCCGCTAATATTATCTTTCCATACATCAGTGTTTCTCCATAGCTAATGTTTTCCTACTATCTGCTGAGTTAGAGCTACTGTACTCCCCATTCTGAGATAACGTGCTTAAAGGGAGTGAATCATGGATGTTAATGGTTATGAGATAAAGACATGCCTTTAAAAGGCTATTCAACTACTACCTTCTCTTTTTAGATTTTCCCCTCCGTTCCGTTGTAACCCTGGTTAATAACTTTATGTAACAGAGCCCACGGAGCACCCTGGGCATTCTCCAGGGCCTATGAGCACCCCCCTGTGCCATACCTTTCATTCTGCCCCCTCCAGTGCTTGTGCTCCATCTGCTCTCCTGCTCCCCATATACTGTACCGCCCTTTTTCTCAAATCTCGCTATGGCAGTTCAAATATCAAGCATACTGAGCAGTATGCTCAGTTCTTCAGGGAGCTACACCAAATTGGCCGATGGACATGCGCTTTGTCTGATGGCCATTTTGGTGTAGCTCGCTAGAGAACTGAGCATACTGCTCAGTATGCCTGATATTTGAACTGCCAGAGCCTGTTGAGTGTTGTCATACTCATCCTTTCAGAAAAGTACACCCTTTCTGGCTGGCCTTGATTGCTCCATCAGACTCCATACCTAGACAACTTGACATCTATATTACCCATAATGGGCAACATTCTTCTCTCAAGGCGTACCTAAGGGGCTGTCTACAGTCCTCTATAACTCATCTGAAGAATCATTCTGCACATGAAGAACATGATCTGGTTACTGCTTGCACAGTCATTGAAGCGAACTATATGAGAGACCGCACTGACGAACACAAATACATCTGGATACAGTCTGCAAGAAAACACCTCTCTTATTTAAAAGAAAAAGAGAAACAACGCACTTTAACTGACAAAAATACTTTGAACAAGGGAATCAGTCCAGCAGCTTATTAGCACATCTTATTTATCAATCTACTGCATTACCTGCTTCACACGGGGCAAGAGGGGGTGGATTTGGGCGCTGAATCCACGTCATAATCCGCTCCCTCACAATAGTGGTCTATGTAGCCGCATGTTGCCTCTCACGGAAAAAAGCAGCGAGCTGCCCTTTCTTCAGGCGGATTTCGTGGCTGATTCATCCCCGGCGTCCGCCTCACGGCAGCACCCTCCGAATTAGGCACATTCATTTGGGCCTACTCCGGAGCAGGAAGCTGCAACTGTCGGAAGCCACGACAGTCGTGGCAGGTGCATTTTGGCCCTATTCTAATGCAGCTTCCAGTGTCAGAATCAGGACCAAGGTCCGGGCCTTAGGTATCAAACTGACACGGGCGGAGTGATTTTGTCCATGATATCTTGCAAGCAACCTTATATGCTTCACATGTACCAGTTAATCAAGAAAACTTCAAGACTTAAAATTTCCTCATTTGACTGATTCACGGGTGGTAATGCTAGAAGTGCAACCCGAGATGTTATTGCTCAAGTACTAACTCAGATTGGTACAGCTCGCTATGACAACTGGGCCTTAGTGTCCCCTAGATCAGGGGTCCACAACTGCTGGTCCGCGGACCAGTACCGGGCCACGGGGCATGTTGCAGCGGTCCTTGTACCAGCGGCGAGGAGTCAGCAGCGCAGCTTGGTTGTTGTTCTATGATGTACGGACTTCTTTTTTTTCTTTCCTATTTTCTTTTTCATTCTTTCTCTATGTAGTTCTCTGCCATGCGTTCCACTGTGGAACGCATGCGCTACTTCCGGTCGTCGGCAAGGCCGATACTGGAGGTGCTTTTCTACTATACCTAACACTGTTAGGTATAGGAGAAAAGCACCTCCGGTATCGGCCTTGCCGACGACCGGAAGTAGCGCATGCGTTCCACAGTGGAAAGCATGCTGATATGGAATGGAGACTGTTAGGCTAACAGTCTCCATTCCATATCAGCATGTGTTCCACAGTGGAAGACATGCGTCACTTCCAGTTTTCGGAGCTACCGATGCTGGGAGAGATTCTCTGCTCTTTCTTAATACTCTGGCCTAAAACCATTAAAAATTAGCAAAAAACAAACATTGCTGAAAAGCTTCTTTGAAAAGGGGGAAACAAACCAATGATGAGTCAGAGAAAGACTCCATGACTACCAAAAAAAAAGAAAGTTGCATTTAAAAGAAAATACCAAGAGTCCTACTTAAATTATGAGTTTATTGTGATTCACATGCCCCAAGCCCACTCTGTCTAATAAGTAGTGACTGGCTATCCAATGAGGCCATAAAGCCTTCCAAACTGGTTAGACAATTAGTGACCAAGTACCCTGCATTAAAAGACAAGCCTTTGGAGTTTTTTGAAAGAAAAAAACGAACACGAAGGGCAAAAGCAGTCATTAAAGGTCTCCATATCAACAAATATATCTGCACTGAGAGCATCATTCTTAGTGGCAAACTGCATTGCCAAGGCGAAGAAGCCCTTCACTATCGGTGAAGATTTGATCCTTCCTGCTGCTAAGAACATTTGCCGTGAACTTCTAGGAGAGGCTGCAGTTAAAAAAGTAGCGCAAGTTCCTCTTTCGGCTAGCACTGTCACTAGAAGAATAGATGAAATAGCAGAGGACAGTGATGAACAATTGATAGAGAGGATTAATGCATCACCGTGGTACGCCATCCAGGTTGACGAGTCCACTGACATTGACAACAAGGCAATGATGCTTGTGTATGTTAGATATATTTTTCAGGAGGATGTGTATGAGGATATTTTATGTGCATTATTGTTGCCAACCAACACCACAGGTGCAGAACTATTCAAATCTTTGGATGATTACATAGCGGGCAAACTAAACTGGTCTTTTTGTGTCGGTGTATGCATGGATGGGGCGGCTGCCATGACTGGACGGCTTTCTGGTTTAACTAGTCGGGTTAAAGAGGTAGCAACTGAATGTGAATCTACACACTGTGTGATCCACAGAGAAATGCTGGCTAGCCGAAAAATGTCACCTGAACTTAACAGCGTTTTACAAGATGTCATTAAAGTTATTAATCACATCAAAGTACATGCCCTGAATTCTCATCTCTTCGAGTAGTTCTGTGAGGAGATGGACACGGAGCACAAATGTCTTCTCTTACACACAGAAGTGAGAGGGCTTTCTAAAGGAAGAGCACTGGCCAGAGTTTTGAGTTACAAGAGCCGCTTCATAGATTTCTTTTAGAAAAAGAATCACCACTTGCAGCACATTTCAGTAGTACAGAATGGGTCACAAAACTTAATCTGTCACTTCAGGGGAGAATGACAACCATCTTTAAGTTGGCAGATAAAGTGGCTGCATTCAAAGCCAAGCTAGAATTGTGGGGACGGAGAGTGAAAATAGGAGTATTTGGCAGTTTCAAACATTAGCAGGGATTTTGGAAATGACTGAGCCTAGGGCCTAGGGCCTTCATTCTTTCAACTGTTGCATGACCACCTATCTCACCTATCTCAGCTTTTAGAACAGTTTGAGCATTACTTTCCATTCACAAGAGACCCGCAAACTAATAAGGAATAGATCTGCAACCCATTTGTGAACAAGCCAGGTGAATCGACCTTGTCCGTGCTGGAAGAAGACCAACTGCTTGAGATTGCAAATGACGGTAACCTTAAAAGTATGATTGACGCTTCAAATCTCCCAACGTTCTGAATTAAAATCAAGGCAGAATATCCTGATATCGCCTCAAAAGCACTGAAAACTCTGCTTCCATTTCCAACATCCTATCTTTGTGAAACAGGGTTTTCTTCAATGACGGCAACCAAAACGAGATTACGGAGTAGACTGAACCTAAGGAACACAGTTCGTGTGTCACTGTCTCCCATCACTCCTAGATGGGACCATCTCGTTGCAGGGAAACAAGCTCAGCGCTCCCCCTGATTCTGTCTTATGGTGACTTGAGTCACATTAAATATAATAAAAATTATATAGTTTGCACTTTCCCTTGTGTTTTCATATGTACATGAATCTAACCTACACCCCCATGCTTAACCCGCCCCCCCAACCACACCCCTTCCCACCCCCACCGGGCCATAGAAAAATTGTCTTGCTGAAACTGGTCCCTGGTGGAAAAAAGGTTGGCGACCACTACCCTAGATGCCCTATCTTCTTCAGACCCTGCAGAGTTTTGGCTTTGGCCTAATTTCCTGAAATGAATATCTATCCTACAACGTAGTCATAGGATCTCTATTTCCTTCAATGGTCTCCAGTGTACTCAGTTGTAGCTGCCAGAGGTTCACGCCAGGGTTGCCCACTCTCACCATTATTGTTTGCCATTGCAGTGGAACCACTGGTAATACAGCTCCAAGTGGATCCCATCTATAGTGGAATACCACATTTTATTGGTGAGGACCATGTGGGTCTGTATGCAGAAGACGTAATGCTCCTCTCTGACCTAAAGATTAACTGGGAAAAATCTTGCCTGAAGTACCTCTCTTTTAACTAGCACTTGCCTGAGAGAACCATTATCTGGAGCCTTACAGATATCACCAGATTTAAATATCTTGGTATTATCATTACAAAGAAATCATTGGATATGTTAGCTGCTAATGTCTTCCCTCTGATACTGTATGTCCAATCCAAAACCAAGATCTTGGCAAAACTACCATAATCTGTAGGTGAAAATGGTGATCCAGTCGAAATGTCTTTATATTCTTCCGCACATATTCTTTCTTATTCCTCACTTGTTTTTTTCAAACATTGGATTCAATTCTAATAATGTCTGTATGGGATGCTAGCAGATCTAAACTTCATCTGAAGAAACTTTAAGGTCCAAAATTGATGGTGGGAATGTCCTTTCCAAACCAGTACCTATATTACTGGGCAAGTCAATTGAGATATCTCACCCCGTGGTTGTGTCCTGACCTAAGAACTTATCCTGAGCATCGACTGGCGGATTGGATGGGTCTACCAACACTATAGCTAGTATTGAAAAAATTTATTTCACCTGTGTACTAACAACCATTAAACTGAAACTTTTGTGTAATGGCTGTGAGGGAGGGAAAACGTATATATCTACTGGTGCCATACTACAAAGAACCTACTGTAGCACCAGTTTCTACAATAGTGGCTATGATGGAAACGTGCCAGAAAACACAGTTACTTTGGCATAAGTTGAAAATACCTTGTATTACACGTGTTCTTAAAGATAAACGTATCCTCCTTTACCTGTCCTTTTGGCAGGACATGCTCAGATCTGTATACCACAGTTTAAAGTGGTTTAACCGGCAACCTCTATTAACTTGCTAATGCCATTCATTATATTTCCGTAGTGGCTAGATTGTGTGCCTGGGGGAAATGTAAGCCACATCATAGCTGTACTACATTTCCAGCATCTTTTACATTGGATTTCCGTACGCCCTTGCCACACTACTTTTTGGGAAAGTGGAGAAAATGGCTTAGAGTTTAGGGAAGCCCCAAAATTACAACATTTTATGTCTTGTACTCCAGTGTGCCTGTACCTTGATTTGGTATGGCCACATCAGTCCCTGGGCCAACGATGTGCTCACTTCTCAATAGGTGAAACACTGAATCAGTCAGTTGAATATCATTACTGGATGCACGCATTACTGTAAAGCGAAGTAACTAAATATATAAATAAAATAAAAGCAGTGGTGGCCGGGGAAGTGAATGTGACTGTAGGCACTACTCTAACACTGGACAATACTAAAGTTCATACCGTTGGTGGAGAACTGTACTGTCACGCTCAGTGCTGGGACCTCTGGAGCTTTCACTTATAAGTGAAATACTGATTAATTATAGACTCACTCCTGGACACAAAGTAACAGCAAAATGAGAAATAGCCCATAAGCCCATAAAAGCCCATTTTTAAATTGAATCATGCTTTACTCCACATATACTTTCTTACTTTCTATGTCTTGCATGGTAGGTGTGTGAAACTTACTGAAGAAGGGCAGGGTTTGTCAGAAAATGAGTTTGGCATTTAGATGTGACAGTCTGTGCCAAAATTTACATGCATTTTTTGGCAGAAAGTACTCCAACTCATGGGTGGTGTAAACGTAAACTGGACAGTGTAACATATTAAACCTGTGTAGTTAGTTTCCTCAGTTTCCTCTGTCTGAACCTTAGACAGTACTAGCACATATATTGTGAGAACCAATAAGTCCTTTTCAAGTTCAGGTACTCACGAGACAAAAACGTCCATCACTCAGTAATGTGTTTTTTTGGAAGACTGTCCCAACAAAAACACCTAAAATAGGGAGGTTTCTACATGGACATTACTGTTGGAGTCACAGTGCACCTCCCCCTGCTTTTAAAGGGGCTCTATCAGCAAAATCATGCTGATAGAGCCCCACATATGCGTGAATAACCTTTAAAAAGGCTATTCAGGCACCGCTAAAGTTATATTAAACTACCCCCCAGTTTTAAAATAATACCCTAAAAAAGAATGTTATCTACTTACCGAAGGTGTACTCTGGGCGGGCATTCAGGGTGTGTCTTCTTCTTCATCCACACCTCTTCTTCCTCCGATGTCCTCCGGTCCCGTCCTCCTCCGGCGCTCGCGAATTGACATTGATAAAAAAAATGCCCTGGGCGCGTGCGCAGTAGCATGCGGCTTCTACTACGGCTACTGCACATGCGCCCAGGCCATTTTTTTTTATCAATGTTAGTTCGCGAGCGCCGGAGGAGGACAGGACCGGAGGACATCGGAGGAAGAAGAGGCGTGGATGAAGAAAAAGACACACCCTGAATGCCCGCCCAGCGTGCATGATGCATAAGTAGATCGCATTCTTTTTTAGGTTATTATTTTAAAACGGGGGGTAGTTTAATATAACTTTAGCGGTGCCTGAATAGCCTTTTTAAAGGCTATTCACGCATATGTGGGGCTCTATCAGCATGATTTTGCTGATAGAGCCCCTTTAACGTGCAGGAAAAACCTGCAGCTTTACTGTATATTGACAAGCTGTATGGTGAAATCTATGGTAGTGCTGTAGATAGCAGCTTGTCTATGGCAGCTAACATGCTCCATGTGCAGCCTATGTTAGCATACAGCTATATAGCATAACAAGGATACTAAATTAGGTGATATATTTTGATATTATATCTTTTGATTTTAGTATTCATGGCTGCACAGGCTGTTTTGCAGGAATTTCAATACTCTGAAAATCACAAAATGCAGACCCATGACTCCAGAAGAGTGAGACAAAAAGCCTGGTAATACAGGGACAGCAAGACCTCAGTCTGTAAATAATGCATTCATTATTGAATGGGCTAGCATCATTGACAACCTCCATGACTCTGCAATGTCAGGTTTATTGAGTCCTCCTCAAACTGCCCTTCAAACCTCTGCATCTGTTTCTGCTTCCACTGCGTTTAGCTAGCTGCCAGAAAGCAGGTGATCATCTCTATTTAGATGTACCAATGATCATGTGATCAGAACATGGTGGAACGCTGTATTCCATGCAAAACAAAGAGGGATGCTGAACATACAGTAATCCTGTCCACAAAGTCTCAGCAGGAAGGGACACATCTCAAGCCTTTGCAAGGTAAATTCATGTTTACAAGAATGATGCAATTATTAACCCCTGCTTAAACAGGCTCTTTGTTTCTTTCTGACAAAAGAAGGAGCCGGGAGAATGAGAGAGAGTTGGCCGGATGCGATGCTTCAAGGCTTCGCTTCCTTTACATGCAGGCAGCTGTGTACTAATTCTAGATATATAATCTCTAGCCGCTTGATACTGATGCTTCATTTGGGGTATAGGATTTCATGGGATGTATTATGATGGACCATGTTTGATCCTATATTATATAATTTGTCTTCTTCATAGATTGTATTTTGTCTGCATCAAATCTTTCGTAATATATTGACATATGCTACTAGTACATGTACTGTGAAATTGACAATGGCTAAAGGCGATACAGGCAGCCTAGGATGCTTTTGTCCTGGCCTGTAAAATCCAAGCATCTAGCCATTTCCTACTCTTTGCATCATGTTGTGCTTCTTATTTGCATGTACAAATCAGACATATTTATTGTTCTAGAATGGAAATGAGAGAACTAGAACCTGTATAAATATTTTTATATAATGCTAAATAGTCAACAAATACTGTGCGGGGGTTGGTAAACATTAATAGAATTAACCCTTGCATGCACAAAGGTACTGATGCGTTGTGTGGTTGTTTTTTGAGCTGCAAGTTGACACAGTCGTTACATCCCATAATTTACATCCAGTACCACCATGATCTGTCATGGGTTAATTAACGTCTACTTCATGAAAATTGATATTGAGCTAAAAATATATAAAATAATTGTAGATAGCAAAACAGATTACTGCAGTGATTATAGAAATATGCTTTGGTATTGTCATACAGGGATTTCTTGTATTAAACTTTAATAGAGGTGTATGCACTCTTTAAAGCCCTGGCATATAAATTTGCCATAGGTTTGTAAATGGGGATCCACAGACTGAGCCACAGGAATGCCCACAGCTTTACATAGTGGGAATTAGGATTTGGACATGGATGCGGATTTGTCACTGAAAACAAGAGCAGTAATGGTTCACACATTTGGGATTGAGGTTCCTGGGACAACTTAAAGGGGTTGTCCGTGATATTTTAAAAAACCTACACATAAGGGTGTATGCACACTACGTAACGCCGGGCGTGTATGAGAGTCGTACACGCCGGCGTTACAGCAGGGCTGCCGAGCACTTCCCATTCACTTCAATGGGAGCGCTCGTAAACGCCGCTGTTACGAGCGCTCCCATTGAAGTGAATGGGAAGTGTTCGGCAGTCTGCTGTAATGCCGGCGTGTACGGCTCTCATACACGCCCGGCGTTACTCAGTGTGCATGCACCCTTAGGCTGAGTTCACACGGAGTTATTTGGTCAGGAATCCACCTCAAAATCAGCCTCCAAAAAAGCCTCCGGATAGAACCAAATTCCTGACCAGAAAACTCTGTGTGAACTCAGCCTTATAGTATAATGCTCAGTCTATTGAGATAATAAGGATGAGGCCCAACAGCGAGACGCAGCTAAAAAAAAATAGCTGTGGAATAAATAGCGGCGAATCTCAATGTATTTTTTCCACAGTGTTTTTTTCATTGCGCTTTTGATGCATTTTCCCCGCACTTTCTCCCAATTGCGCAGCTGAATGTAACCGGCCATGTTTTTAGAAGCGCGCACATTTTAGAGTTTGTGGCTGTTTCACATCTTTTTTTCCTGCAGTGTGCAGATGAGGTAAATTTGATTAAATTTCATTCACTTTGCTGGTTCCTTACACATTTTTTTTTTCTGTAGTAGCCAAAGACCTGTTTCTGCAATGTGAGGTTTCAGGTATTTATGGCCTATCCTGAGCATAGGCCATAAAAAAACTTTAACCCTGCACAACCCCTTTAATATGCCCCACACATTACCCCATCACTGCTCCCACACAATATAATGGCCCCATCACTGTTCCCCATACATTATGGGGGACCAGTGAAGTGGCCATAAAATATTTGTCCCAGACAACCCCTTAAAACAGGTTGTCTATAAACTGGAGTGATCGCTGTGGTGGCCACCAGGGAGGTGTTAAATAATTTTTTTTTTTTTAAAAAAAAAAGCCTACTCACCTGTCCCTCGCACCCCGTTGTCCCCGCCTGTGCCGGGTCTCATGGCCTCATTTCTGGAAATCCTGTACCTAATTGGTCTCAGCGATCACATGAGGTGCAGGACTCCCAGCATGGAGGCTCCGGCACGAAACCGAATAGACACTACCGGCGGACAACGGAGCACCAGGGACAGGTGAGTATTCTTTTTTTATTTATTTGTTTTTTATTTTACACCTCCCTCCCAGCACATGGGTCGCTCCAATTCCTGAACAACCCCTTTAAAGGATTTAGCCATGTTTCTAATATTGATGGTCTGTCCTTAGGATAGGCCATCAATATTACATATGCGATGATACAACAGCCTGGACCTCTGCAGATCAGCTTTTTCCAGGACACTTCAGCTACGGGTAATGGTAACATTTCTAGGAGCCATGCTGTTCACTTGCCATACAAGGTGTAGCAGTAGGTATATGTAGTGCACATGGTATAGTGCGTGAGTAGCATGGCTCCCAACATGTTATAACCTTTAACCACCCTGTCTCGGTACCGCTGATCTGCAGGGTCCTGGCGGTGGGCCCCTAGAAACAATTCCACTGGTGGGCCCTAGACACCCCAGTCCGACCCTGTAAACACCTGTCTCCTACTTTCTAAATAACATTATTAATAAAAAAAAAAATTTAAAAAAAAAGTATATTTACCCATATCCCTGGGGCGTTCATCTTACCGCCCCAAGCAAATTTTCTGGCGCAAAATAGCGCGGCGTATACGCTCGTAACTCCCATTGAAATCAATGGGATCTTTTTGAGCGCACAAACTCTGACACGCCGTATACGTGCCAGATCACGCTCCATTTTACATTATGTGAATGCACCAATGCAACACACCTGTTAGGACACAGCAAACAAGTGTTTATAACACCTAATAAAATAAGCCAGATTTCTGTTGCATTTGACTTAGTAAATATCCCCATTGTTCTTGTATGTCACATTGACCTCATATGACAAAACACAAAAGAAAATAATAATGAAATACTTACCAGAATATAAAGATATACAAGCTAAAATGAGCAACATGACCTTTCCTCTGTTCTCTTTGATGTATATGCAGCAAATAAACATGAAGAGAGACCGAAATGGCACAATGTCAAAAAACGGATTCACGCTTTTCCAAATGGATGGACAAACTTGATATAGTAACATAAAGTAGATGAACCAAACTTGATATACCTGTGTTTCTCAGAAAATAAGACAAGGTCTTATATTTTTCTTTTTTCCAAAAAAGGGGCTAGGGCTGATTTTCAGGGTAGGTCTTATTTTTCTGATTCGCACCAGATGAATCGTAAATTGGTTAGGGTTAGTGTTAGTAACCCTAGCTTACATTCACAATTGATGGTGCAGGGTCAGTGAGTCTTTAAACAAACTTACTGGCACTCTCTCTCTCTAAACACTTTTATGTGAAAGTGGCACTGTGCCCTCTCTATCTCCTCTCCTTTACGCTAAAGGGGAGGTGCTGTAGTGGAGTGGCTGCATCTGTGGGAGCGAGCAGGGGTTATACCTGACGTTTGGTCACATAGGTAACCAAGCCCAACGCATATTAGTGGCTGGGAGGCAGGACCCGGGGGCGACACTTGGAAGGGGGACTCGGGAAGCAGGGAGCGGTATGCTGCAGCAAGACTTGGGAGCTGGTGATCCAATTTTTCCCTGCCGTGACTGGAGATAGCAAGGCACTTGTCCATGATGGTTAGGAAATACAATATGCCTATTCTCCATCTCTGTGATGTCAGTGATGTCACGTGACACAACCTATCGCTGGAGGCGCTGACTGTAAATAGGGCTTATTTTTAAAGAAGGGTTTATATTCCAAGCCTACTCCAAAATCCCTGCAAAAATCACGATAGGGCTTATTTTCAGGGTAGGACGTATTTTTGGAGAAACAGGGTAGCAACATAAAAACTATAATCTTTTAGCAATGGTATGTCATAGATAATGCATTTCAGGTTTAGGACCGCTTTCTCAGATCTTACTGATGAATGCACAATAGTTACAAATGAGAATAGATATATGCCTCACATTTGGCACAGAGAAGGGGCAACAACATTATTTGATCTAACTCACAAATATAAAACATATACCAATAGTACCAACAGTAACGGTGTCAGTAGTAGAAGTAGTAGTACCAATAGCAACAATAGTAGAATCAAATCAAATCAAATAGGCCTTATTGGCACGTCCGAATGGATATTTGGCATTGCCAAAGCTAGTAAAGTGTTGGGGGGGGGGGGGACCTGGAGTTGAAGGGGAGAGTATGGGGGGGTGGAGTGGGGCGGCTGATTTGGGGTATAACAGTCCCTGGAGTCTCATCTTCCTTTTAGTTGGTGACAGCTGTATGGGGGGCGGTGATTTGGGGTATAACAGTCCGTGGAGTCTCATCTTCCTCTGGTTTGGTGACAGCTGGACACGTATTGGGCAGCGATCTCCACAGTGGCCTCTTCTTCTCCCAGTAGGATGTAGAGTTTCCTCTTCTCATCTGCAGATATGAAGTCTGGGATGTGGGCAGAGAGTCTTTGGTAGTAGACAGCCCTCACAGCTGAGTATTTGGTGCAGTGTAGCAGGAAGTAGGTCTCGTTTTCTAGGGCCCCCTGGTCACAGTGCTGGCACAGTCTGTTCTCCCGTGGCTTGTACGTCTGTCTGTGTCGCCCCGTCTCTATCTCCAGGTTGTGGGCGCTCAGTCTGTACCGGCTCAGGGTCTGTCTGTGTTTGGGGTGACGTATTCTCTCCAGGTAGGTGGCCATGGTGTAGTCCCTTTGCAGTGACTGGTACACAGTGAGTTTCTTGGAGTTATTTATTGTGCTTCTCCATTCCTCGATGTCCTCTGTTTCTCTCAATGACCCCTTTTATTTGAGCCTTGTTCAGGGCATGTTGGGGGTTTTGGCTTGGCAGATGGTAATAGTGTTGCCAGTAGAGGTGTACATACAGTGACACTAGCCAGCTGTTGCCTCACGAACTCACAATGACAACAGCACAACCCAATAAAGCTCCACATGGAAAATCACCCAGCTTTCCCAAACTTCCAAGTGGCAAATATTTGTATTTTTATTTTGTTAATTCCCCTTTATGTGTTAGAATTTTCCGCAGAGACCTGAAAGGTAGAGTATTTTTTAGCATACTTCGGCTTTTGACACTACCCTCTCCTGCTTAATGTCAGAAAAATGACTTGGATTCAGCTGAGGAGCCATACTACTTTTTACTTGGCGCTTCAGTTCTTGAACAGAGTTTTGGAAAATGTTTCTCTCTTAGCAGTTTGGATCATTTGCCTGTTTTATGTGAGATTGTGTTGACATTTCAGTTACAGTAGCTTAGTAACATTACATTTTTCTTTCTCTTTCTGCCATTTAAAATTTGTTCTGCTTTAGTTAATTTTTTGTAATTCTGTATACACTTTAATGAAATCCCATCTAAGCATATACAATAAGTATTTCTGCATCTCTTTTTTTTCCTGCAATTTGTGGATGTAGTTATTGAAATCTCATTTACTTTGTTTATACTGGAAAACATAATGTTTTTCTTTTAGCTCCTTTTCCATAGCATAAAACACTGTATTTCTGCAATGTGAGGCCTGACAATGGTTTACCAGATTCTCCCTTCACAGTGTGAATGGTGACAAAACTGTTAAGTCACATCACTAATTAAATAAACATGCAAATCATTTGGAGCAAATACCTCCATTAACCAGTTTATTTGTCTTTTACCTTAGTAAATAGGCTGCTAATGTTAATCTTTATGTACAGTGGAAACTGGAAAATTTCAGCTGTTTGACAAATATACTATGTACACCATCTTAAAATCACATTACACAATTACCAGGTGGACTGCGGGACAAACAACACTTCTGCAGGTCAGATAATCTGCAGATTCTTGTACAGAACAGACTCCATGTTATCTGTGTGTTTACTTATAGAGATAAGAGACCAGGCTTTATCAGCAAACTGCAATTAGTTGAATGATTGTCCTGCTGGCACTGAGTAAGTGACATCACTTGTCCTATCTCCCAGGTCTGTGGTTATAGCAATACTATGTAAACAATGGGAGGAATAAGGTCAAATAGCAGGCAAACAAAGCAGAATTTCTGAAACAACATATATAGGAAAAGTCTTCAATTTACATAAGCTACCAGTATAGATAGGATCCTTGATATGGGACAACTACTTTAATCCATTACCTATTAAAGCAAATAGAAATACCAATTAAAGCATGTTGGGTGTCTTTTGTATCTTTTGCATACAAAATACCTCTAAGAATCTGTTAGGTGGAAATCCAGTATATATATCATTTGCGGTCAATGTAAATATCCATTTCTGCCCTCACCTTACTCCAGAATATAGAAGTTCTGCTTTAGTACTTAATTTAAAGATTTGAACAGCGAGCAAGGCTATTGTGTTATATGGATGTTGTCAATTTAGCCACTCTCTTGATTGTCTGCACAAAATACTGAGCAACTGCAGTAGCTAGACCTGTCCTAGCGGTACTTCATAGCCAGCTGGTGAACCATTGGCTTTAAAGAGAACCTGTCATGTTGAACATGCAGCCTAAACTACAGACAGTGTCTCATAGAGCAGCTGTAGCTGAGCAAATTGGTGTAGATTTTTTTGTGGAAAGATTCTCTACTTTTAGTTCATTAATTTAAAACTCTGCTAATTCCAGGCTTTAGTGGTCCTGTACACAATCCAAGAAGCTATCCAGCTGAGACCAGTTGATAAAACTCAGCCTTTAAATCAGCATGATGTAAAATTACAAATCCATAGGATAGAAGAACGTATAAACGTAGACACTGTGGATCGCTAGTGTGTTTCAGGACAATAGGTCCCATAGTCATAGCAGGACTTGACATTTGAGTATGAAATGGCTGACAGTCACTGGCTGAGACTGCTCAATGAACTGTTACATGTGCAGAGAAAATTAGTTCATGAAGTCCTTTCCTCTGCACATGACTCTTCTAGTCTATGGGGTCCGTGTGCTTTCATAAGCTCACCGCTTGTCAATGTGTTCGGTATTCCGTTTGGGGGTCCCATTCAGACTCCCCGAATGGAATACCGAACGCAGATGTGAACCGGACCTAAGCTAAAACTTAAAAATGAGTAGCAGTTAAAGTGAATCTATACTCATAGAACAATAAATAAGACTACGCAGCATATCCTGCTCTATAACCTGTTGTTTGCAGCTCAGACTACACGTCAAGTGTAACGGCTTTCCTCTAACTGCAAGTCAAGCGACCCTACTAAACAAGGGTTCCCCTTGTAGCATCTGAGCTCTAGCAATCCCAACATTTCTCCACAGTTTTTTAGAATATTAAACGTCCATAGAACATTATGTGTTGTTTATGTGCTAACTATATAAATAACTAGTAGAGATGAGCGAACACTAAAATGTTCGAGGTTCGAAATTCGATTCGAACAGCCGCTCAATGTTCGTGTGTTCGAACGGGTTTCGAACCCCATTATAGTCTATGGGGAACAGATACTCGTTAAGGGGGAAACCCAAATCCGTGTCTGGAGGGTCACCAAGTCCACTATGACACCCCAGGAAAGGATGCCAACACCTCTGGAATGACACTGGGACAGCAGGGGAAGCATGTCTGGGGGCATCTAACACACCAAAGACCCTCTATTACCCCAACATCACAGCCTAACAACTACACACTTTACACACTCAATACCACCTCTCTGACAGTAGGAAAACACCTTGAAACATGTGTATTTGGCACTTGCAGTGAGGAGAGCTTGTCACCAGCAGTGAATTTGGCCCTTGTAGTAAGTTGAGGTTGGCACCAACATTTGTTTTGAAAATCAGGGTGGATTGAGCCTCTAACCAGCAGAGTTTGGGCAAATTCATGGTGGAGGGAGCCTCTAAACACCCCAGTTTGGGCAAATTCATGGTGGAGGGAGCCTCTAAAAACCCCAGTTTGGACCAATTCATGGTGGAGGGAGCCTCTAACCAGCCCAGTTTGGGCAAATTCATGGTGGAGGGAGCCTCTAACCAGCCCAGTTTGGACCAATTAATGGTGGAGGGAGCCTCTAACCAGCCCAGTTTGGACCAATTAATGGTGGAGGGAGCCTCTAACCAGCCCAGTTTGGACCAATTAATGGTGGAGGGAGCCTCTAAACAGCCAAGTTTGGACCAATTCATGGTGGAGGGAGCCTCTAAAAACCCCAGTTTGGACCAATTCATGGTGGAGGGAGCCTCTAACCAGCCCAGTTTGGACCAATTAATGGTGGAGGGAGCCTCTAACCAGCCCAGTTTGGACCAATTAATGGTGGAGGGAGCCTCTAACCACCCCAGTTTGGACCAATTCATGGTGGAGGGAGCCTCTAAACAGCCAAGTTTGAACCAATTCATGGTGGAGGGAGCCTCTAAAAACCCCAGTTTGGACCAATTCATGGTGGAGGGAGCCTCTAACCAGCCCAGTTTGGGCAAATTCATGGTGGAGGGAGCCTCTAAACAGCCCAGTTTGGGCAAATTCATGGTGGAGGGAGCCTCTAACCAGCCCAGTTTGGAGCAATTAATGGTGGAGGGAGCCTCTAAAAAACCCAGTTTGGACCAATTCATGGTGGAGGGAGCCTCTAAACAGCCCAGTTTGGGCAAATTCATGGTGGAGGGAGCCTCTAACCAGCCCAGTTTGGACCAATTAATGGTGGAGGGAGCCTCTAACCAGCCCAGTTTGGACCAATTAATGGTGGAGGGAGCCTCTAACCAGCCCAGTTTGGACCAATTAATGGTGGAGGGAGCCTCTAACCAGCCCAGTTTGGACCAATTAATGGTGGAGGGAGCCTCTAACCACCCCAGTTTGGACCAATTCATGGTGGAGGGAGCCTCTAAACAGCCAAGTTTGGACCAATTCATGGTGGAGGGAGCCTCTAAAAACCCCAGTTTGGACCAATTCATGGTGGAGGGAGCCTCTAAACAGCCCAGTTTGGGCAAATTCATGGTGGAGGGAGCCTCTAACCAGCCCAGTTTGGACCAATTAATGGTGGAGGGAGCCGCTAAACAGCCCAGTTTGGGCAAATTCATGGTGGAGGGAGCCTCTAAACAGCCCAGTTTGGACCAATTCATGGTGGAGGGAGCCTCTAAAAAACCCAGTTTGGACCAATTCATGGTGGAGGGAGCCTCTAAACAGCCCAGTTTGGGCAAATTCATGGTGGAGGGAGCCTCTAAACAGCCCAGTTTGGGCAAATTCATGGTGGAGGGAGCCTCTAACCAGCCCAGTTTGGACCAATTAATGGTGGAGGGAGCCTCTAAACAGCCAAGTTTTGGGAAATTCATGGTGGAGGGAGCCTCTAACCAGCCCAGTTTGGACCAATTCATGGTGGAGGGAGCCTCTAAACAGCCCAGTTTGGGCAAATTCATGGTGGAGGGAGCCTCTAAAAAACCCAGTTTGGACCAATTCATGGTGGAGGGAGCCTCTAACCAGCCCAGTTTGGACCAATTAATGGTGGAGGGAGCCTCTAAACAGCCAAGTTTGGACCAATTCATGGTGGAGGGAGCCTCTAAAAACCCCAGTTTGGACCAATTCATGGTGGAGGGAGCCTCTAACCAGCCCAGTTTGGGCAAATTCATGGTGGAGGGAGCCTCTAAACAGCCCAGTTTGGGCAAATTCATGGTGGAGGGAGCCTCTAACCAGCCCAGTTTGGACCAATTAATGGTGGAGGGAGCCGCTAAACAGCCCAGTTTGGACCAATTCATGGTGGAGGGAGCCTCTAAAAACCCCAGTTTGGACCAATTCATGGTGGAGGGAGCCTCTAAAAAACCCAGTTTGGACCAATTCATGGTGGAGGGAGCCTCTAACCAGCCCAGTTTGGGCAAATTCATGGTGGAGGGAGCCTCTAACCAGCCCAGTTTGGACCAATTAATGGTGGAGGGAGCCGCTAAACAGCCCAGTTTGGACCAATTCATGGTGGAGGGAGCCTCTAAAAACCCCAGTTTGGACCAATTCATGGTGGAGGGAGCCTCTAAACAGCCCAGTTTGGGCAAATTCATGGTGGAGGGAGCCTCTAAAAAACCCAGTTTGGACCAATTCATGGTGGAGGGAGCCTCTAACCAGCCCAGTTTGGACCAATTAATGGTGGAGGGAGCCGCTAAACAGCCCAGTTTGGACCAATTCATGGTGGAGGGAGCCTCTAAAAACCCCAGTTTGGACCAATTCATGGTGGAGGGAGCCTCTAAACAGCCCAGTTTGGGCAAATTCATGGTGGAGGGAGCCTCTAGAAAACCCAGTTTGGACCAATTCATGGTGGAGGGAGCCTCTAACCAGCCCAGTTTGGACCAATTAATGGTGGAGGGAGCCTCTAAACAGCCAAGTTTGGACCAATTCATGGTGGAGGGAGCCTCTAAAAACCCCAGTTTGGACCAATTCATGGTGGAGGGAGCCTCTAACCAGCCCAGTTTGGGCAAATTCATGGTGGAGGGAGCCTCTAAACAGCCCAGTTTGGGCAAATTCATGGTGGAGGGAGCCTCTAACCAGCCCAGTTTGGACCAATTAATGGTGGAGGGAGCCGCTAAACAGCCCAGTTTGGACCAATTCATGGTGGAGGGAGCCTCTAAAAACCCCAGTTTGGACCAATTCATGGTGGAGGGAGCCTCTAAAAAACCCAGTTTGGACCAATTCATGGTGGAGGGAGCCTCTAACCAGCCCAGTTTGGGCAAATTCATGGTGGAGGGAGCCTCTAACCAGCCCAGTTTGGACCAATTAATGGTGGAGGGAGCCGCTAAACAGCCCAGTTTGGACCAATTCATGGTGGAGGGAGCCTCTAAAAACCCCAGTTTGGACCAATTCATGGTGGAGGGAGCCTCTAAAAAACCCAGTTTGGACCAATTCATGGTGGAGGGAGCCTCTAACCAGCCCAGTTTGGACCAATTAATGGTGGAGGGAGCCTCTAAACAGCCAAGTTTGGACCAATTCATGGTGGAGGGAGCCTCTAAACAGCCCAGTTTGGGCAAATTCATGGTGGAGGGAGCCTCTAACCAGCCCAGTTTGGACCAATTAATGGTGGAGGGAGCCTCTAAACAGCCAAGTTTTGGGAAATTCATGGTGGAGGGAGCCTCTAACCAGCCCAGTTTGGACCAATTAATGGTGGAGGGAGCCTCTAAACAGCCCAGTTTGGACCAATTCATGGTGGAGGGAGCCTCTAAACAGCCCAGTTTGGGCAAATTCATGGTGGAGGGAGCCTCTAAAAAACCCAGTTTAGACCAATTCATGGTGGAGGGAGCCTCTAACCAGCCCAGTTTGGGCAAATTCATGGTGGAGGGAGCCTCTAAACAGCCCAGTTTGGGCAAATTCATGGTGGAGGGAGCCTCTAACCAGCCCAGTTTGGACCAATTAATGGTGGAGGGAGCCGCTAAACAGCCCAGTTTGGGCAAATTCATGGTGGAGGGAGCCTCTAAACAGCCCAGTTTGGACCAATTCATGGTGGAGGGAGCCTCTAAAAAACCCAGTTTGGACCAATTCATGGTGGAGGGAGCCTCTAAACAGCCCAGTTTGGGCAAATTCATGGTGGAGGGAGCCTCTAAACAGCCCAGTTTGGGCAAATTCATGGTGGAGGGAGCCTCTAAAAAACCCAGTTTGGACCAATTCATGGTGGAGGGAGCCTCTAACCAGCCCAGTTTGGACCAATTAATGGTGGAGGGAGCCTCTAAACAGCCAAGTTTGGACCAATTCATGGTGGAGGGAGCCTCTAAAAACCCCAGTTTGGACCAATTCATGGTGGAGGGAGCCTCTAACCAGCCCAGTTTGGGCAAATTCATGGTGGAGGGAGCCTCTAAACAGCCCAGTTTGGGCAAATTCATGGTGGAGGGAGCCTCTAACCAGCCCAGTTTGGACCAATTAATGGTGGAGGGAGCCGCTAAACAGCCCAGTTTGGACCAATTCATGGTGGAGGGAGCCTCTAAAAACCCCAGTTTGGACCAATTCATGGTGGAGGGAGCCTCTAAAAAACCCAGTTTGGACCAATTCATGGTGGAGGGAGCCTCTAACCAGCCCAGTTTGGACCAATTAATGGTGGAGGGAGCCTCTAAACAGCCAAGTTTGGACCAATTCATGGTGGAGGGAGCCTCTAAACAGCCCAGTTTGGGCAAATTCATGGTGGAGGGAGCCTCTAACCAGCCCAGTTTGGACCAATTAATGGTGGAGGGAGCCTCTAAACAGCCAAGTTTTGGGAAATTCATGGTGGAGGGAGCCTCTAACCAGCCCAGTTTGGACCAATTAATGGTGGAGGGAGCCTCTAAACAGCCCAGTTTGGACCAATTCATGGTGGAGGGAGCCTCTAAACAGCCCAGTTTGGGCAAATTCATGGTGGAGGGAGCCTCTAAAAAACCCAGTTTGGACCAATTCATGGTGGAGGGAGCCTCTAACCAGCCCAGTTTGGGCAAATTCATGGTGGAGGGAGCCTCTAAACAGCCCAGTTTGGGCAAATTCATGGTGGAGGGAGCCTCTAACCAGCCCAGTTTGGACCAATTAATGGTGGAGGGAGCCGCTAAACAGCCCAGTTTGGGCAAATTCATGGTGGAGGGAGCCTCTAAACAGCCCAGTTTGGACCAATTCATGGTGGAGGGAGCCTCTAAAAAACCCAGTTTGGACCAATTCATGGTGGAGGGAGCCTCTAAACAGCCCAGTTTGGGCAAATTCATGGTGGAGGGAGCCTCTAACCAGCAGAGTTGTGGGAAAGCAGGGTGGAGGGAGCCTCTAACCAGCAGAGTTGGTGGAAATCAGGGTGGAGGGAGCCTCTAACCAGCAGAGTTGGGGGAAATCATGTTGGAGGGAGCCTAGTATTAGCAGAATTGTGCAACGCTTATGGTGGATGAGTATGAGGATGCGGAGGAATTGGAGAGGTTGAGTACAGACATGGAGTTTCATGTTGGGGTGCTTTACACAGGTGGGCACAAAAATGAAGGCTCTATCCAGTGGTGGTTCATTTTTATCAAAGTGAGCCGGTCGGCACTCTCAGCTGACAGACGGGTGCGCTTGTCAGTGATGATGCCACCGGCTGCACTGAACACCCTCTCAGATAGGACGCTGGCGGCAGGACAGGACAGCACCTCCAAGGCATATAGGGCAAGTTCAAGCCACAGGTCCAACTTCGACACCCAATACGTGTAGGGCGCAGAGGGGTCGGAGAGGACAGGGCTGTGGTCGGAAAGGTATTCCCGCAACATGCGCCTATACTTCTCACGCCTGGTGACACTAGGACCCTCCGTGGCGGCACTTTGGCGAGGGGGTGCCATCAAGGTGTCCCAGACCTTAGACAGTGTGCCCCTCGTTTGTGTGGACCGGTGAGAACTTGGTTGCCTACTGGAGGAACTGCCCTCCCTGCCGCCAACGTCACATGTTGGAAACATCTCCATCATATTCTGCACCAATTGCCTGTGGCAAGCATTGATGCGATTGGCCCTCCCCTCTACCGGAATAAAAGACGAGATGTTGTTTTTATACCGGGGGTCAAGGATAGCAAAGATCCAGTACTGGTTGTCCTCCATGATTTTGACAATACGCTTGTCGGTTGTAAAGCACCCCAACATGAACTCAGCCATGTCTGCCACAGTGTTAGTTGGCATGACTCCTCTGGCCCCACCGGAAAGTTCAATCTCCATTTCCTCCTCATCCTCCATGTCTACCCATCCGCGCTGCAACAATGGGACGATTCGAAGTTGCCCGGAAGCCTCCTGTATCACCATCACATCATCGGACAACTCTTCTTCCTCCTCCTCCTCCTCCTCCATTAAACGCAGTGAAGCGGACAGATGTGTGGACCTACTCTCCAGCTGTGACGGATCGGATGCTATCCCTAACTCCTCTGTGTGATCTGAGTTATCCCTGATGTCAATCAGGGATTCTCTCAGAACACACAAGAGCGGGATTGTAAGGCTCACCATCGCATCCTCAGAGCTCACCCTCCTTGTGGACTCCTCAAAGACCCGTAGGATGTCACAAAGGTCTCTCATCCATGGCCACTCATGGATGTGAAACTGAGGCAGCTGACTTTGTGGCACCCTAGGGTTTTGTAGCTGGTATTCCATCAAAGGTCTCTGCTGCTCAACCACTCTATTCAACATCTGAAACGTTGAGTTCCAGCGTGTGGGGACGTCGCACAAAAGCCGGTGTTGTGGCACATGCAGGCGTTGCTGGAGAGATTTTAAGCTAGCAGCGGCTACTGTCGACTTGCGAAAGTGGGCGCACATGCGCCGCACTTTCACCAGTAGCTCTGGAACATTGGGGTAGCTCTTTAGGAAAAGTTGCACCACTAGGTTGAAGACGTGGGCCAGGCATGGAACATGTTGGAGTCCGGCAAGCTCCAGAGCTGCTACCAGGTTCCGGCCGTTATCACAAACGACCATGCCTGGGCCCAGGTGCAGCGGCTCAAACCATATTGCCGTCTCATCGAGGAGGGCATCCCTCACCTCGGAGGCAGTGTGCTGTCTGTCCCCCAAGCTGATCAGCTTCAGCACAGCCTGCTGACGTCTACCAACGCCAGTGCTGCAACGTTTCCAACTCGTAGCTGGGGTCAATCTAACAGCGGAGGAGGAGGCGGTGGTGGAGGAGGAGGCGGTGGCGGAGGAGGAGGCGGTAGAGGAGGAGGAGGAGGGGGGTGTTCTTCTCGTGTCCCTGCCAGGAATGTTAGGCGGGGAGACGAGGTACACCGGGCCAGTTTGGGAAGCAGTCCCAGCCTCAACTACATTCACCCAGTGTGCCGTCAGTGAAATGTAGCGTCCCTGTCCGCATGCACTTGTCCACGCGTCGGTGGTCAAGTGGACCTTTGTGCAAAGCGCGGAACTAAGGGCCCGCCTGATGTTGAGTGACACGTGCTGGTGCAAGGCGGGGACGGCACACCGGGAGAAGTAGTGACGGCTAGGGACGGCATAGCGAGGTGCCGCAGTTGCCATCAGGTCCAGGAAGGCGGGAGTTTCAACAAGCCGGAACGCCAACATCTCCTGGGCCAGCAGTTTAGCGATGTTGGCGTTCAAGGCTTGCGCGTGTGGGTGGTTAGCAGTGTATTTCTGCCGCCGCTCCAATGTCTGAGAGATGGTGGGTTGTTGTAAAGAAACGCCTGATGGTGCCTTTGATGGTGCAGGAGAAGGAGATAAGACAGGACCAGGGGAGGATGAGGTAGAAGTCAACAAAGTGGCGGAGGCAGATGAAGTGGTGTCCTGGCTCGTCCTCTGGAGTGCATCGCCAGCACAGTCAGCAGTGGCAGTGGCAGAGGCAGAGGCAGTGGCAGAGGCAGTGGCAGTGGCGTGAACGGCAGGCGGCTTTTGTCCTGCCGTTGCTGCCTGCCACTGATTCCAGTGCTTGGATTCCAAATGACGGCGCATTGAAGTGGTGGACAGGTTGCTCTTCTCAGAGCCCCTAATCAATTTCGAGAGGCAAATTGTGCAGACAACACTATATCTGTCCTCGGCGCATTCCTTGAAAAAACTCCACACCTTCGAGAAACGTGCCCTCGAGGTGGGAGTTTTTCGGGCCTGGGTACGAACTGGAACATCTTGGGAGATTCCGGGTGTGGCCTGGCTTCGCCTAAGCTGCTGACCTCTGCCTCTGCCTCTAGCTACCCTTTTTGGTGCTGCACCTGCCTCAACATCCACACTACTTTCCCCGCTTGACATCCCCCCTGTCCAGGTCGGGTCAGTGTCCTCATCATCCACCACTTCCTCTTCCAACTCCTGTCTCATCTCCTCCTCCCGCACAATGCGCCGGTCAACTGGATGCCCTGACGGCAACTGCGTCACATCATCGTCGATGAGGGTGGGTTGCTGGTCATCCACCACCAAATCGAACGGAGATGGAGGAGACTCTAGTGTTTGAGCATCTGGACACAGATGCTCCTCTGTTAGGTTCGTGGAATCGTGACGTGGAGAGGCAGGTTGAGGGACAATGAAAGGAGCGGAGAACAGCTCTGGGGAGCAGGGACAGTTTGGGTTATTGTTCTGTAAAGCTTCGGAATTTTGGGAGGAAGGAAGACAAGACTGTTGGGTAATAGGAGGAGAGGAGGCAGAGTCTGACTGGCTGCTGGACAATGTGCTGTAAGCGTTCTCTGACAGCCATTGCAAGACCTGTTCCTGGTTCTCGGGCCTACTAAGGTTTGTACCCTGCAGTTTAGTTAATGTGGCAAGCAACCCTGGCACTGTGGAGTGGCGCAATGCTTGCTGCCCCACAGGAGTAGGCACGGGACGCCCTGTGGCTTCACTGCTACCTTGCTCCCCAGAACCATTCCCCCGACCTCGCCCACGGCCTCGTCCACGTCCCTTTCCGGGAGCCTTGCGCATTTTGAATTCCTAGTTAGAAATTGGCACTGTATACCAGTAGTAAAAATTGTGGGTGCACGTAACCCCAATATATTCTTTGAATTCCCAGTCAGACACTGGCACTATATGGCAGTAGCAAGAAATGAGGGTATTTATAACCCCAATATATTCTTTGAATTCCCAGTCAGACAATGGCACTGTATACCAGTAGTAAAAATTGTGGGTGCACGTAACCCCAATATATTCTTTGAATTACCAGTCAGAAACTGGCACTATATGGCAGTAGCAAGAAATGAGGGTATTTGTATTCCCAATATATTCTTTGAATTCCCAGTCAGACAATGGCACTGTATACCAGTAGTAAAAATTGTGGGTGCACGTAACCCCAATATATTCTTTGAATTCCCAGTCAGACACTGGCACTATATGGCAGTAGCAAGAAATGAGGGTATTTGTATTCCCAATATATTCTTTGAATTCCCAGTCAGACAATGGCACTGTATACCAGTAGTAAAAATTGTGGGTGCACGTAACCCCAATATATTCTTTGAATTCCCAGTCAGACACTGGCACTATATGGCAGTAGCAAGAAATGAGGGTATTTGTATTCCCAATATATTCTTTGAATTCCCAGTCAGACAATGGCACTGTATACCAGTAGTAAAAATTGTGGGTGCAGGTAACCCCAATATATTCTTTGAATTCCCAGTCAGACACTGGCACTATATGGCAGTAGCAAGAAATGAGGGTATTTGTATTCCCAATATATTCTTTGAATTCCCAGTCAGACAATGGCACTGTATACCAGTAGTAAAAATTGTGGGTGCACGTAACCCCAATATATTCTTTGAATTCCCAGTCAGACACTGGCACTATATGGCAGTAGCAAGAAATGAGGGTATTTATAACCCCAATATATTCTTTGAATTCCCAGTCAGACAATGGCACTGTATACCAGTAGTAAAAATTGTGGGTGCACGTAACCCCAATATATTCTTTGAATTACCAGTCAGAAACTGGCACTATATGGCAGTAGCAAGAAATGAGGGTATTTGTATTCCCAATATATTCTTTGAATTCCCAGTCAGACAATGGCACTGTATACCAGTAGTAAAAATTGTGGGTGCACGTAACCCCAATATATTCTTTGAATTCCCAGTCAGACACTGGCACTATATGGCAGTAGCAAGAAATGAGGGTATTTGTATTCCCAATATATTCTTTGAATTCCCAGTCAGACAATGGCACTGTATACCAGTAGTAAAAATTGTGGGTGCACGTAACCCCAATATATTCTTTGAATTCCCAGTCAGACACTGGCACTATATGGCAGTAGCAAGAAATGAGGGTATTTGTATTCCCAATATATTCTTTGAATTCCCAGTCAGACAATGGCACTGTATACCAGTAGTAAAAATTGTGGGTGCACGTAACCCCAATATATTCTTTGAATTACCAGTCAGAAACTGGCACTATATGGCAGTAGCAAGAAATGAGGGTATTTATAACCCCAATATATTCTTTGAATTCCCAGTCAGACAATGGCACTGTATACCAGTAGTAAAAATTGTGGGTGCACGTAACCCCAATATATTCTTTGAATTACCAGTCAGAAACTGGCACTATATGGCAGTAGCAAGAAATGAGGGTATTTGTATTCCCAATATATTCTTTGAATTCCCAGTCAGACAATGGCACTGTATACCAGTAGTAAAAATTGTGGGTGCACGTAACCCCAATATATTCTTTGAATTCCCAGTCAGACACTGGCACTATATGGCAGTAGCAAGAAATGAGGGTATTTGTATTCCCAATATATTCTTTGAATTCCCAGTCAGACAATGGCACTGTATACCAGTAGTAAAAATTGTGGGTGCACGTAACCCCAATATATTCTTTGAATTCCCAGTCAGACACTGGCACTATATGGCAGTAGCAAGAAATGAGGGTATTTGTATTCCCAATATATTCTTTGAATTCCCAGTCAGACAATGGCACTGTATACCAGTAGTAAAAATTGTGGGTGCACGTAACCCCAATATATTCTTTGAATTACCAGTCAGACACTGGCACTATATGGCAGTAGCAAGAAATGAGGGTATTTGTATTCCCAATATATTCTTTGAATTCCCAGTCAGACAATGGCACTGTATACCAGTAGTAAAAATTGTGGGTGCACGTAACCCCAATATATTCTTTGAATTCCCAGTCAGACACTGGCACTATATGGCAGTAGCAAGAAATGAGGGTATTTATAACCCCAATATATTCTTTGAATTCCCAGTCAGACAATGGCACTGTATACCAGTAGTAAAAATTGTGGGTGCACGTAACCCCAATATATTATTTGAATTACCAGTCAGAAACTGGCACTATATGGCAGTAGCAAGAAATGAGGGTATTTGTATTCCCAATATATTCTTTGAATTCCCAGTCAGACACTGGCACTATATGGCAGTAGCAAGAAATGAGGGTATTTGTATTCCCAATATATTCTTTGAATTCCCAGTCAGACAATGGCACTGTATACCAGTAGTAAAAATTGTGGGTGCACGTAACCCCAATATATTCTTTGAATTCCCAGTCAGACACTGGCACTATATGGCAGTAGCAAGAAATGAGGGTATTTGTATTCCCAATATATTCTTTGAATTCCCAGTCAGACAATGGCACTGTATACCAGTAGTAAAAATTGTGGGTGCACGTAACCCCAATATATTCTTTGAATTCCCAGTCAGACACTGGCACTATATGGCAGTAGCAAGAAATGAGGGTATTTGTATTCCCAATATATTCTTTGAATTCCCAGTCAGACAATGGCACTGTATACCAGTAGTAAAAATTGTGGGTGCACGTAACCCCAATATATTCTTTGAATTCCCAGTCAGACACTGGCACTATATGGCAGTAGCAAGAAATGAGGGTATTTGTATTCCCAATATATTCTTTGAATTCCCAGTCAGACAATGGCACTGTATACCAGTAGTAAAAATTGTGGGTGCACGTAACCCCAATATATTCTTTGAATTCCCAGTCAGACACTGGCACTATATGGCAGTAGCAAGAAATGAGGGTATTTGTATTCCCAATATATTCTTTGAATTCCCAGTCAGACAATGGCACTGTATACCAGTAGTAAAAATTGTGGGTGCACGTAACCCCAATATATTCTTTGAATTCCCAGTCAGACACTGGCACTATATGGCAGTAGCAAGAAATGAGGGTATTTGTATTCCCAATATATTCTTTGAATTCCCAGTCAGACAATGGCACTGTATACCAGTAGTAAAAATTGTGGGTGCACGTAACCCCAATATATTCTTTGAATTCCCAGTCAGACACTGGCACTATATGGCAGTAGCAAGAAATGAGGGTATTTGTATTCCCAATATATTCTTTGAATTCCCAGTCAGACAATGGCACTGTATACCAGTAGTAAAAATTGTGGGTGCACGTAACCCCAATATATTCTTTGAATTCCCAGTCAGACACTGGCACTATATGGCAGTAGCAAGAAATGAGGGTATTTGTATTCCCAATATATTCTTTGAATTCCCAGTCAGACAATGGCACTGTATACCAGTAGTAAAAATTGTGGGTGCACGTAACCCCAATATATTCTTTGAATTCCCAGTCAGACACTGGCACTATATGGCAGTAGCAAGAAATGAGGGTATTTGTATTCCCAATATATTCTTTGAATTCCCAGTCAGACAATGGCACTGTATACCAGTAGTAAAAATTGTGGGTGCACGTAACCCCAATATATTCTTTGAATTCCCAGTCAGACACTGGCACTATATGGCAGTAGCAAGAAATGAGGGTATTTGTATTCCCAATATATTCTTTGAATTCCCAGTCAGACAATGGCACTGTATACCAGTAGTAAAAATTGTGGGTGTATATAGCCCCAATTCTATTGCTAGGGGACTTGCAGGGTATTTCTGGGGTGAAGGTGGGGGGGCACACCGTTGGAACGGGTATCGGGGTATATATCGGGTATACGGGAATACACTGACAGTGTATTCCATTCAGGATCCTGGGAAAGCTGGGTTGCGGCGATTGAGCCCGTCAGTGCCACGTTACACTGACAAGCTTCTCCCTGGAATTTAGCTCTTATAAGAGCTGTTGGTTGTCTTCTCCTTCCTATCTAGCCTGTCCCTGCCTACCCAGAATCTAAGCCCTAGCTAGCTGGACGGAAACCTCCGTCCTCGGTGAATTGCAAGCTCAGAATGACGCGAACCTGGGCGGCGCTGTTCTTTTAAATTAGAGGTCACATGTTTTCGGCAGCCAATGGGTTTTGCCTACTTTTTTCAACGTCACCGGTGTCGTAGTTCCTGTCCCACCTACCCTGCGCTGTTATTGGAGCAAAAAAGGCGCCAGGGAAGGTGGGAGGGGAATCGAGTAATGGCGCACTTTACCACGCGGTGTTCGATTCGATTCGAACATGCCGAACAGCCTAATATCCGATCGAACATGAGTTCGATAGAACACTGTTCGCTCATCTCTAATAACTAGTTATTGTAATACTATTACACTGCCAGCCCAGTGAGCATGAACACTCCAGGGGCAGAGCTAGAAAACAGTCTACAAACTGTATTTGTTGTCAATAGCAACCAATCACAGTATAGCTTTCATTTTATATTCTGTTCTGAGAAATGAAAGCTGAGCTGTGATTGGTTGCTATGGAAAACTGAGCCTGTTTACCTTTTAAACAAAAGCCCTAACCCATTGTGTGTCTATATTATGCAACAAACCACACAAAGTTCTTGGTTTACACAGTAACTTGTCAGTTCTGGCTAGACATCTTCTAAAGTACCAGTTCTGAGAGGCAAAGCCAACAAACGTGTCAATGACAGAGTGTTTTATTTTAACTGGCAGCAAAAGTGACCACAGACAGTGTTATGGATAAGCCATCCAATTTTTCAAGCTGCATAACATCTTGAAATATTAAGATGGTTAAATTCATACCAGTATTAAAGGAGCATCTTTATTTTTATACTAGATCTATTTGGTGAAATGGGTTCAAGGGCCCCATCCTTTGTTCAGCCCAATACTTGAATGCAACATTTCTAAGAAAATATTCAAACAATTGAATGAATATATATATATATACATATATATATATATATATATATATATATATATATATATATATATATATATATATATAAATGAACGATGAAACTTTTTGGATGCTTTATTATCTTAAAGGGGCTCTATCACTGGGAAAAGTCATTTTTATCTAAACACATCCTTGCATAGCCTTTAGAAAGTCTATTCCACACTTACCTATAGTATGTAGATTGCCTCAGTGGTGTCTGAATAAGTCTGTTTTTATTCATGTGCTAATGAGCCTCCAGCCAGCTCAGGAAGTTCCCAGCAGCCTCCTCTCTCCCATTATCTTCTATGTGTGTGAAGCAAACAGGAAGCTGAGTCATCATCATCATCAGCAGCAGCCTCCCATAGAAAACAGCAGAGAGAGGTGTGCACCATCTATCGTGCACTAGTCTAATTAGCATATGAATATAAACTGACTTATTCAGAAACCACTGAGACAATCTACATACAAAAGGTAGGTGTGAAATAGACTTTCTAAAGGCTATGCAAAGGTGTGATTAGTTAAAAATGACTTTTCCTAGTGATAGAACCCCCCTGCTTTTTATGGTGTGTCACGGAGCAAAGATATACGACCTTCCTCCGGAGGATATCTTGAATCAACAGGGACGCAAGAGGTCGGGAGACAGCAGCAATTTATTGTATTCCACAAAGTTAGTAGCCGGCGGCAGTCACATCGACCGTAACAACAGTAAGTCCAGAAAAGTCACAATTCAATGATAGCTTTGGTTCCTTGGTCCTTTACTTGTTCCATGCTCTCTGCAGAGCTGTGCCCAGGCTGGCTAACTCATACTAACTGCTAACTACATACTATATACCAAACTGTTACATCCTATATATGGGGATGGGAAGGGCTGAGTCACAGATCCTTCCCCCTCACCTATACCAAGGAGAGCAGACTCCCTGTCTCCTTTGGACAATGCACCGTCCAACATCTTCTTGGAGACACCAATCAGATTATCTCCACCCATTGTCCTCACTGGTCCTCGCTAGTTAGAGGTATTTGCATACAATGTGCTAACACACTAGACCCTAATCAGCCAACTACACATTGATGTATACAACAGGTTAGAGAATACATTCCACACGAAATATATATCACACATTGCCTATAGTATAGACTCTAAACATCCCGCGACATGGTGATTTATAACTTACTGCATATGATAAAGTGTTAATCCAATTAATTTTTTTTTGCTAGTGTGTGTGGGGAGGGTTTAACTTTTTTTTTTTTTTTTTTTATTTTAATGTAGAATTTGAGCCCCATATAGGGATCACAATGTACTTTTTTTTTTTTTTCTTGCCAGTGTGTCTTTGCAGAATGGGAGGAAATCCATGCTAACACAGAGAAAACATACAAACTCCTTGATGTTGTTCCTGGCTGGATTCAATTCCAGGACTCCAGCGCTGCAAGGCTGCAGTGCTAACCACTGAGCCACCGTGTTGCCCCTGGGAGGGTTGAACATTTTTGTAATATACTTTATTAACCTATCAAACTTCCTTTTAATAGAAAACAGGTTGTGAATTACCCATTAGCAATGCTCCAATGCTCTAAGCATTACCAGGGAGACTCTGTCTGTACATATGTACTCAATGTAGTACATAGAGCTGAAGCATTTACCAAAGCAGGATGGTCATTCAAAATGGCGGTCTTTTTGGTTTTATACCTCCTAGAAAAATAGTTCTGCTATGACAAGAAAGCTCAGCAAAAAAACTGTGAAACTTTAATATACAGTGGCAGTGATATCTCTAATTCTTTTACAGCTAGTACTTCAATCTTGGCAGCACATGAAAGATGATAGTCTCAACTTTCTTGTAATACCAGAAGTATTCTAGGTGGTATAAAACAAAAGATACAGCCTGTTCTGTATTAGAAAGGAAGTTAGATAATAAAGAATATTACAAAAATGCTCACTATACACTTATTCACCCGCTCTCCCCAACACAATAACTAAGAAAAAATGGGAGTAACATTTTAAGTATTTACAAGATTTGAAGATTTTTATTATTATTCTTTTTTTAATAAATCCCAAAAAATAACAACCATCCCTGATTTTTCCAAGGTTTAAAATCTCTAGTCTTCAGTCTCCATCCCCCTTCCTCTGATGTCATGGGGAGGGGATGTCTGTGTCTAGCTTCTTGTATTATAGAATACTCCTAATTGATTTTTTTTTTTTTTTTATCGAAGGCCTCAAACAGTGCCAACGTAAACACCACAGTGCACGAAAAAGTGGGGGTGCCACTAAAAAAAACGTGCCCAGGATGCTGTCAGTCAAAAACTTACCCTTCCCCACTCCAAAAGGAGAGAGGGGGGTTCCCGACTAACTCTTCCCCACAAGGTCCAAAAGGAGCCGAGCGGAGTCGAGTATCAGTGGGCTAACAGCCGAAGCCGAAAGCTCTCAACTGCCCTTTTCCCCTTGGGGCTGCCACCACCCAGGGTACTAGGAGCTGACCTTTGTCCGGTTTCACCTCAGGCTGCCACCACCAAGGTTACTCCCGGACTCAGACCAAGAGCCAGCGTCCCCCCCCAGTATACCCAGGGGGGATCAACCAGAGACAGGAGGGAAGCCCATTACAGACTTCACCTCCAGACGACCGTCGGGGGCATCCCAAAAGGGTACAGCATCCCTTCGTCGCACACAAAAAAGTGGACAGAGTGAACAAAAGAGGTGAAAAACATATAAACAATAGGTGAAGTGCCAATCAAGGCCCGGTTCACCGCCGGATCTATAAAAATTTCCCCGCACTGGTGGACCAGGCATAGGGAGTGGGTGCTCAGAAAAGGTGTTTGCTTGTGCCACGCAATGTGCCTCACTCAGTGGGTTTCCCATGCCCAGTGAGTTAAGGCACCTCGGGGTTCACTCAGCCCCCGAGGCACAACACAAGAGGCCTTCGAGCGCCTCCCGACCCTCCAGCCAAGATCCATGGCACTGAGGTGCCAAGTGGTCGTGTTGCCAGCGTCAGCAGTCTTCATCGGCTCCCTACAGTGGCCAGGACCAAACCACTGGCGGAACCGATTACTAGCTGCATCCCCCAGCAACATGCCCAAAGTGGTTCTCACGTTCCCATCTCCACAGATTTTGGTCTACTCCTGCCAGGGCCAGTCCTGGACCGCGCTCTCCGGCAGTTTCACCTACTTTCTGCTTCTGATAAGAACAGATACTACACTTGATCTTAGCCATAAGGCCGAGAAGCGAATACTCCTAATTGATGTTTTGTTCACAGCCTCTATAGTAAACATCCTAATCCCCAAAAAGTAATATGTTTGTCTAAGTCACTAGCCTCTGCCATAACCCCTATCTGAGTTGTGCTGAGACTTCACAGGGATGCATTCATAGACCAGGCAACACCAAGACTCACAGGAATCCTCCTAAGTAATTACAAATAACTAACATTGGAGAACGTCCATCCTTATGGAGAGACCACCTTTTCAGGTGTGTGGAGACTTATACAGCCATAGTTGCTCCACTGCAAGGGAACATGGGAAGAATATGCAAATCTGTCTCCCAAGATGTAAACAGGGAGACAGTGCCTCTGTTATGCTGCCTGAAAAGGTGGTCTCTCCCTAAGGATGGATGTTATCCCCATAATCTGGTCTCTCAGCCTCTCACTTCTACCAAATCAATTCTCTCTAGGCTGCTCTGATGAAGTCCAGCCAGACAGAAACGGTGCCGTCCGTAGCTGAGAAATTGATTTGGTTATAACCCCGCATTATGCAGTAAAGACTTCTGGGAAAGTCGGGCATGATGTTCAGGGTGCTTCCCATAGAGCACAGCATAACAGAGGCACTGTCTCTCTGTTTACATCTTGGGAGACAGATTTGCATATTCCTCCAATGTAACATTGGAGAAGTCAGACTTAATCATGGCTGCACCTAGCCTTGCTGCTGCCTGAGGCGAATGTCCTCCTTCCACCATGAATCACCATGAGTCGGAACAGATACTTAGAATTACACCAAGCATATACAGGAATAGAGAAATGGTATTGAACATTTTCCATATATGCATCATAAGACCAGATACTATGAAATAAACTCATAAAGAACTGTTCACAGAATGAATTATAATGCTCAAAATAAGTAAGTGTATCCCCTTTGAAAAGTAAGATTTTATTATCTGAGGTGAAACCTAATCTGATATTTCTCAATAAAGATGAGATAGAACGTTTGTAACAAAATTAAGTAGCAGGTATATCTGTCAGATCTGCGACTATGAGTCAGTAGTCTACTCACAACTCTTAGTAGGAGCGATATAAAAAGCTTTTTAATGTGGTAGATATGTAGAAAAACAGGATAGTGTTGCAACAGAAAGTCGCCCTAGAATTATGCACACCTCAAACTAGGGTATTGATAAAATAATTGTTACCTAATCCAGTATACAGTGTTGGCCAAACATATTGGCACCCCTGCAATTCTGTCAGATAATACTCATTTTCTTCCAGGAAATGATTGCAAGCACAAACTCTTTGGTATTAATATCTTCATTTATTTTGCTTGCAATGAAAAAACACAAAAGAGAATGAAAAAAAAGTCAAATCATTGATCATTTTACACAAAACTCTAAAAATTGGCTGGACAAAAGTATTGGCACCCTCAGCCTAATACTTGGTAGCACAACCTTTAGACAAGATAACTGCGAACAATCGCTTCTGGTAACCATCAATGAGTTTCTTACAATGCTCTGCTGGAATTTTAGACCATTCTACTTTAGCAAACTGCTCCAGGTCCCTGAGATTTGAAGGGCGCCTTCTCCAAACTGCCATTTTGAGATCTCTCCACAGGTGTTCTATGGGATTCAGGTCTGGACTCATTGCTGGCCACTTTAGAAGTCTCCAGTGCTTTTTCTCAAACCATTTTCTAGTGCTTTTTGAAGTGTGTTTTGGGTCATTGTCCTGCTGGAAGACCCATGACCTCTGAGGAAGACCCAGCTTTCTCACACTGGGCCCTACATTATGCTGCAAAATTTGTTGGTAGTCTTCAGACTTCATAATGCCATGGACATGGTCAAGCAGTCCAGTGCCAGAGGCAGCAAAGCAACCCTAAAACATCAGGGAACCTCCGCCATGTTTGACTGTAGGGACCGTGTTCTTTTCTTTGAAGGCCTCTTTTTTTTCCTGTAAACTCTATGTTGATGCCTTTTCCCAAAAACCAGACCAGACCAGAGAACATTCTTCCAAAACGTTTTTGGCTTTCTCAGGTAAGTTTTGGCAAACTCCAGCCTGGCTTTTTTATGTCTCTGGGTAAGAAGTGGGGTCTTCCTGGGTATCCTACCATACAGTCCCTTTTCATTAAGATGCCGACGGATAGTACGGATTGACACTGTTGTACCCTCGGACTGCAGGGCAGCTTGAACTGGTTTGGATGTTAGTCGAGGTTCTTTATCCACCATCCGCACAATCTTGCATTGAAATCTCTCGTCAATTTTTCTTTTCCGTCCACATCTAGGGAGGTTAGCCACAGTGCCATGGGCGTTAAACTTCTTGATGACACTGCGCACGATAGACACAGGAACATTCAGTTGTTTGGAGATGGACTTATAGCCTTGAGATTGCTCATGCTTCCTCACAATTTTGCTTCTCAAGTCCTCAGACAGTTCTTTGGTCTTCTTTCTTTTCTCCATGCTCAATGTGGTACACACAAGGACACAGGACAGAGGTTGAGTCAACTTTAATCCATTTCAACTGGCTGCAAGTATGATTTAGTTATTGCCACCACCTGTTAGGTGCCTCAGGTAAGTAACAGGTGCTGTTAATTACACAAATTAGAGAAGCATCACATAATTTTTCAAACAGTGCCAATACTTTTGTCCACACCCTTTTTTATGTTTGGTGTGGAATTTTTGACAATTCTTTTTGTGGTTTTTCATTGAAGACAAATTAGATGAAGATAATAATACCAAAGAATTTGTGATTGCAATCATTTTCTGGAAGAAACACTGTAGGAGTACATTTTATGAAGGAACCGCTCCCCTGGATAATAAGGATTAGCGGCAAAAGAGACTTATTCCAAATATATAGCCGCAAGCCAGTGCTGCACCTCCCATGAGGCGACCTGAAGCGACCGCTTCAGGCGGCGCTATGCCGGGGCCCCAGGGAGGGCGGCATTTTTGCTGACCTAAGCCATTCCAGGACAAGCTGTCCTGGACTGGCTTAGGGTCACCGTCACTGAGCGGTGGATTGGGGAGGTCACTGGAGCAGCGCTGCTCCAGCGGCCGCCCCTCACGCTCAGGCAGAGAGCAGGTCCTCTCCGTGCCTGCTCTCTGCCTGCTAAAGACGATTGCTCCCCTCAGCCCCGCCCCCTTCCACTCGGCCCCGCCCCCTCCTGGGGGGGGGGCTTTCTGATGTCTGCTTCAGGCGGCAGAAACAAATGGTTCACCCCTGCCGCAAGCATTACACTCTATCTGTCCCTATAAGTTTGTACCTATTAGTGATAGATCACTAATGATACTGTTAATATCACAGGTTGGACCTTATTCAGTAATGCACTATAAAAGTACATAGACTTCTCTAAATAGAACTCTCTACATGTCTTACCTGAATGTCCAGGTTCATCAGCAGAGATTAATGCAATATCCGCTGATGAAAATTGCAGTTAAAACTGCAATTCCAGGTGTCCTGATGGTGGACACCAGTACTATAATAGCCGAGGCCATATGCTCTGTGCGGAGGGGCTTAAATACCCAAAACCAGGCTATCAACCCTGTGCTAATGATGATGTCAACTGTGGCTGGCCAGTGAGAATGACACAACTGACGGGATTTTGGCTTAAAGCTGAATTGGAGGGACAGTTTCAGAAGCAAAGATACCCAACTCTTTTACTCAAAGGAGAAAACATTTTGCTCAGAGCAGTGATCAGGGCACACTAATCTCCCTGAGACTACGGATGCAAGACAAACAGGCCATCCATCTCATAAGTACTTTTGTTAGGTGCTCTAAAAGCATAATGGATATAGTTAGAACATATTGAGGTATCCTCAAAATGGGCCCGGATATTGGAGACTCCCCCTTTGTCATAGAAGGGGAAAAAAGCTGGGTGACATTCTGACACATAGTCATCTTAATCTACAAATCACCAATTGGTCTACATTGTATTAACCAGTAAATGTGTACCCACTGTGCAAACCAAACCAGTTTGATTTTGGGCCTTTTCTCCACCAGACCCTACCAAGCGGATGCCACCAGACCACACCAGTAGATCTTGTCCTGGACAAGTGAAAAACTTGGGGTACACATTTACCAACAGAAGCAGGGGAAATTCAGATAGGTCAGCTACACTATTAAAGCAATCATGAAAACACCATAGCTGCTAATAGCAATGTGTGACTGCCATGGCACCATCTTGCATATAACATTCAAGATATACTGTTCTCAGCAACAAAAGGTGCAAGGCACATGCGACAGAAGCTGCTGGAGAAGGGTCTGGGGCCCTTGTTACAAGTTATAATATAAACTCATTAATAGAAACACAGATGAGGCCTGCCAGTTTTGATGCCCTAAACTCCCACAGCCAGGAGTGTAACTTGAGGGATTGCAGAGGGTGCAGTCGCATCGTGGCCCAGGTGCCTTAGGGAGTCCATAAGCACTGGCATCAATATTGAAACTGCAGCTTCCATCTGGCCCATAAACCAAGGAGACCCACAGATTATCCTAACCACACTAAGGGCTAGTTCACACAGGGCCAAAGGGGCGGATTTTGACAGCGGAATCCACGTCATAATCTGCCCCTTTACAATGGTGGTCTATGGAGACCACTAGCATTCTTTTTTCGGCAGTTGCCGATAGCGGAAAAAAAGAAGCGAGCTGCCCTTTCTTCAGGCAGAAGCCACAACTCGCTGAGCCGCGGCTTCCGCCTGGCAGCCGCAACCTCCGGCGTCGGCCCATTCATTTGAGCCAACTCCGAGGTGGGGGAAGCCGCGACCGCGACATCAAGGCAGGCGGGTTTTGACCATATTTTGACTTGGCTCCCAGAGTCAAAATATGGTCAAAATCCGCCCCCATGTGAACGAGCCCTAAGGCTGATTAAGCTTCTTAGGTCCCATAACCATCACTATCAAGAATTTGCTGTAGGGATGATTTAGCGGGCCCCGGACAAAAGATTGCAACAGGGCCCACAAGACTTTAGTTATGCCACTGCGCACAGCATATTTTTAAGGAGTAGTAAGCTGCAGATAGCTTCCTTTTAAGTCTCCAGTATATGTAGTTTCACATACCTGCAATTAGCAGCAGTGGGCTATCCAAGATTGTATATTAATAACCTATTATTAGGATAGATCAGGGGGTTCTCACACTTTGTCAGCATGTGAGCTACTTTATAACATGACCAAGTCGAAAGATCTACTACCCACTTCTTGTGGGTGGGGCCGGGGCTGGCCTGTGGGCGGGACCGGCCTGTGAGTGGGGCCAAGCATGTGGACGGGGCCAGGCGGAGCGTGAGAGCAGGAGACAGCGGCGTTCTATGGCCGCCCAGGGATCCCCGCTGTCTGCTTGTTCACAGCGCAGGCTGAGAGTTATCTCTGGACATTGGCAGGCTGGGGCTGCGGCAGCCTGCGCTGTGAACAAGCAGCACCCCGGCTCCCTCCATCCCTAAGAGCGGCCTGCAAGTGTCCGGAGTGCTTGTTCACAGCGCAGGCTGAGAGTCGACTCTCAGCCTGCACTGTGAACAAGCAGACACCAGGGATCCCTGGCTGCATCCCGCGATCAACCCACACGTCCATTGCGATCGACCGGTAGATCGTGATCGACGTATTGGGCACCCCTGGGATAGATCATTTATATGAGATCATGGGGAGCCAACACCCAGCCCCTCGCACTGTTCAGCTGTGCACCAAGCAGTGTGCAGAGCTAGAAGTAGATGGCTCTATATACAGTAACAGCACAGACCCGGCACTGCACAATGCACAGAGTGGTCTGCTTTTGACTCCATATACAATATGGAATAGCATTTGCTGCTATCTGTGAATTTCAGCATCCATGGCTAGTTTTGGAACCTATTTCCCAAGTATACTGAGGTATTAATATATAAATTATAATGATATCATTGTCATGTAATGCATAATTAATATACAAATTATTCATTTTTAAGAAAGGTAATTGCTTATATTTGAAAATATATTAAATTTTTTATTTAGTTGAAAAAAATTTTTTTGCTTTTTTTCTGAAATGTATTTTGCACTAGTTTTCAATCGCCCCCTTCTTCTGTTAATAAAGATTATGACTAAATCAGTTATTAGGAATGTGTAATGTTACTTCCTTTGAAAAGAAAAACAGGTTTGTAAGGTAAAAACTCATAAATGAAAAAAAATCTGCTTTTAATATTTGAAATGAATTCTGCTAGTATAATCCACATGTTCCAGTTTACAGTTTATTGGAGTTGTGACAGGAAGAGCTGATACAGTGGAAGATGCCAAAGTGGAGAGGGTAATGGAATAAGATATTGGCAGCATAGAGTCTACATTTGGTGGATTTTCAAAAACTGTTTATTCCAGACTTCTCTTATTTATTTAACACTGATATTGTGCTGCAACAAATTCTAATTGTGATAGTATTTGACCTTTTTCCAACTATGCCAAATTATAGAAAAATCTTTGAATAATAAATTTAATTATTGGTTTTAGTATAGCCTCATGTGTGTAAGTTCTGGCTTGTGTTATGGTTCATCGCACAATTCTAAATTTATATATATAAAAAATAAATAAATAAATAAATATACAGGTATAAGGCTTAGTTCACATGCAAATCCGCGTGTGCAGATTCTGTCGCGACAGCCACGACAGGATGCCAATGCAGTGCACGGCATCCCGTCGTGGCTTTCTGCTCCGGATTAGGCCCAAATGAATGGGCCTAGTCCGGAGGGTGCTGCCGCGGATGATTCAGCTGCGGAATCCGCCTGAAGAGAGGGCAACTCACTTCTTTTTTCCGCTAGCGGCAACATGCTGCTAGCCTAAAAAAAACCGCTAGCGGTATCCATAGACCACCATTGTGAGGGGGCGGATTATGATGTGGATTCCACACCAAAATCCGCCCCCTCTGTGCCCATGTGAACTAGCCCTAAGAAACAATATAGAGGCAGCTTGAGCTACTGATAGAAGGGTCCTTAGAGATAGGTGGGGGGTTCTTGGTTGGCCCCATCTCCATTGCTCCTGGGTGGTGATAACCTGTAAAGGACTTTTCTTTCCCAAATGGTATAGAAAAGGTAACAATCACCACATGTTTCTGCAAACATGGCAAAAAGGCACCATCATTTTTGTCATAGGACTGACCCCCCTTCACCTATTATATACAACTCTGACTGCTGGAAGGAAATAATGCTGCGGCTCACCTTCCAGCCTTGGATTTTAAAAAATTATATAATGGTTTGTTATTCAGATAAGCAAATATCAATATCTCAAATATCCACTGGAGAGAATTTAGTAAAATAGACACACCAGTTTTCTGGTGCAAAAGTGGCACGTTTTTGGCACACGTTTTTGTGCCAAAAATGTTCCACTTTATTCATTTAGGACTTGCACAGAAGAGAGTGGAGATTAAAGCAGGCCAGGGTCGGGATGCTTGGCCTGAAAGATTTACCACAGCTGGTGAAAATAGCATAAGTTTTTTATGAAATGTGTGCCGGTCCTCAATACTTAGTAGATTTCAACTTTGATACATTGGACATTGTGGCAGAATTTTTAAGAGGTCAGAGCCTTTTTGATAGGGTGCATGTGTGACTTTGTGTCCGGCGGAAAACAACAAAGACGGACACCAGCGGTCACCCTTAAAAATCCATTTAAAGCTGACCGCCAGAAAGCCGTCCTCTGTCCAGTTTCTCGGTGCTGAAGACAGAAACCCGGTGGAATGGATGGTACAGGGCGGACATTGAGGCACGTGTGTACGCCCCCTTAGTTAGTTTAGATATTCCTTTATAAACTATGCGCACTTTGCCCCTTTTTAGCTTAAGAAAAAAAAAAGAAAAAAGCACAATTGCTCCTTTTTAAAGGGATTGTACCATTAAAAAACTATTTTTTCTAGGTAACACGTCGGAATAGCCTTTATAAAGGCTATTCATCTCCTACCTTTGGAAGTGATCTCCGCCGCGCCATTCGTTCGAAATACCGGTAACCGGTATGCTAATTAGTTCTCTCGCAGCGAGATGTCCCCCAGTGCAGGAGATGCGATGGGGGCATCCCCATTGCTGCTCGAAAACCAACTGCAGCGCCGCCCCTATGTTCTTCTGTATCCTTGATGTCGGACGCCTGCACAGTACACTCTGTTCGGCGAAGACTTCGAGGATCGTACTGCGCATGCGTGAAATTGCGGTGTCGGCACTATGGCCGCGGTCATGCGCAGTACGTTCGGCAAAGATCGCCGAACAGAGCGTACTGCGCAGGTGTCCGACATCAAGCTGAAGAAGGAAGGAGAGGATACAGAAGAACATAGAGGCGGCGCTGCAGTCGGTTTTCGAGCAGCAATGGGAACGCCCCCATCGCATCTCCTGCGCTGGGGGACGCCCCCATCGCTGCGAGAGAACTAATTAGCATACTGGTACAAACCGGTATTTCGAACGAACGGCGCGGCGGAGATCACTTCCAAAGGTAGGAGACGAATAGCCTTTCTAAAGGCTATTCCGACGTGTTACCTAGAAAAAAAAGTTTTTTAATGGTAGAGTCCCTTTAATGCATTTTTAGCCGGACGGGCTCTTTTACACTGCCCATGTACTGGAGTGCATTTGTGCTTTTTTTTTTGCTCCTTTTTAAAAATGTGCATGTCTTGAATACAGCGGGAAAACCACTCCCCCATTTAAAAGCTGATTTTCTGTAGCAGAAACATGTAGTGTTTTTTCCGTAGTGTCTTTCAGGCCAGGGCTCCACGAGACGGAAATGTCGCCGAAAAAATCATGGTGTTATAAAGTAAGGGCAAAGAGAATGGGATTCTAGTGAATCCCATACTCACTTTGTGGTAAAAATTGCAGTGCGGACACACTGCGATTTCCGAATCTGGCACGGTTTTGGAAATCGCAGTGCAGCATGTCAGTTATACCTACCGAAACACTAGCGGTTTCCCCATAGGTATAATTATAACACAAAGTCCGTGGAGGAAAACTCCACAAATTTTCTGGTTAAAGCGTTGCGGGAAAAACTATAATGCGTCGCCACTGCATTTTTTTCCATAGCAATTTTTGCTGCGGGACGTCCCATGGAGCCCTTGCCTCATTGTGTTTTTGCTGAGTTTTTCTCAGCTGATTTTCTTCCTATATTAAATATATAGGGAAAAAACAAGCATTTCCACAGGTATTTTTTCTTCCCTCGTTTTTTTCTTCCCTCTCATGTGCTAAGTTTTTTGTTATCTTATATGTAATGGACTGTATTACACTCCATTCCAGTAGGTCCACCTCAGCAAAAAAAAAAAAAAAACATCCTATTTCGGTTGTTTTTTTGCTGTGGTGTGTATGAGTTGCTCCAAAAGGGGCCCACTAAGGCTCTATCGCCCAAAGACCCACAAAAATCTGGAGCTGGCCCTGATAAAACCTCTTGAGGCTAAGGCCCCATGTTTTAGAAATGCAGTATTTTATAGCAACAGCAAAGGAGATGAAATTTATTTGATCTCATCCACATATTGCGGTAAAGAAAAGCTGAAGTAAATATGTTTTTTCAAAAACACATTTTGAAAAAAAAAAAAAAAAGAAAACCAGCTTGTTAATTTTAACTGTGGGATTGTGAGCATTTTTCCTATAAATTTAATATGGGAAAAAAACAACTCAGAGAAAATTGCAGCAAAGAAAAAAATAACAACACTGTGGGAAAAACGTAGTATGTTTTTGCAGCATAATTTATACAATGTTTTTTAGCTGTGTTTCACTACATGGGACATAGCCTCAGGCCTCATTTACACAGCATTTTTTTGCTGAAGAACAGTAAAGTTATAAGTAGCATATAGTACTATACATGTCACCTGTATGATAATGACCCGTACACTATAAGATTCCCATGTGATTGCCATCACCATACAGGTAAAATATAACAGCATATACATTATAAATCACACGTGTAAACCCAACCTTAAACTATCTCAATATAATACATTATGTATACATTCTTATACATTATATATATACCGTATATACTCGAGTAAAAGCCGACCCGAATATAAGCCGAGGCCCCTAATTTTACCACAAAAAACTGGGAAAACTTATTGACTCGAGTATAAGCAGTGCAGCACCTCCCATGAGGTGACCTGAAGCGACCGCTTCAGGCGGCGCTATGCCAGGGCCACGGGGAGGGTGGCATTTTTGCTGACCTAAGCCAGTCCAGGACAAGCTGTCCAGGACTGGCTTAGGGTCACCGTTACTGAGCGGTGGATTGGGGAGGACGCTGGAGCAGCACTGCTCCAGCGGCCGCCCCTCACGCTCAGGCAGAGAGCAGGTCCTCTCCCTGCCTGCTCTCTGCCTACTAAAGACGATCGCTCCGCTCGGCTCCACCCGCCCCCTTCTGCTCGGCCCTGCCCCCTCCGCTCCGCCCCCTCCTCCGGGAAGGGGGGGGGGCTTTCTGACGTCCGCTTCAGGCGGCAGAAAGCCATGGTTCACCCCTGAGTATAAGCCTAGGGGAGAAATGCAGCAGCTACTGGAAAATTTCAAAAATTAAAATGGTCGGAATTTTTGGGTGCAATAGATGCTGGGAAAGGGGAGGGGGTGTTTTGATTGTCTGTCTGCTCCTTCCCTGAGCTTGAGGACTGTTTTTTTCTTCCCCCTACTTGGAATTGAGTCTGGCTGAATATAGGGTATCTGCAGTGCTCCTATCATCCCCTTCCTGACAGAACAGGAGCAGTTCAGATACCTTATATTCAGTAGACCGGGCACTTTCAGACACAGGGATATCTAATGTGTATAATGTGTTTCACAGTCATTTTCTACTTTTGTATGTATTCTAGGGAAAGGAGGGATTTAGAACTGTTATTTTTTTTTTTTAAAGTCTTTTTTTTTTTGCACTATTTTATGGGAGATTCTATGCATTAATATTGTGGCTGGTCATAGACCCCCCCCCCCCCTATTAAAAGAAATACTTTTTTTTTTTTTTTTGCTGACTCGAGTATAAGCCGAGGGGGGCTTTTTCAGCTCAAAAACTGGGCTGAAAAATTCGGCTTATACTCGAGTATATACGGTGTGTTTATATATACAGTATATATATATATATATATATATATATATATATATATATATATATATATTGTAAGCCGATGGCTGGTCAGGTAATGGAGGGGGTGTACATCTCACCCAGACTACTCAGGTGGGTAAGATGAGAAAACTCCAGGAATGTTTGTTCTCAGCAGACAACTTTCGTCTGCTGAGCATTGTGGTAAATGCTCAGTACTGGGCTGGATTTTTAGGAATGACAGGTAGATTGGTAGTGGGACCTGTCATTCCACCCCCCTCCAGTCACACTTAGGGGATGATCCGGCAGCCACTCAACTGCAGAGAGTCTCCTCGTCAAAGAGGCTTAAGAAGTTGCTCCAGCAGTAACACTTTGGCAGAGCTTGGCTGGAGAGGTGACAGAGAGGTCATATTTTTGGAGCTGTGTCCTGAATGATTCTACTGGCTTTTTGGATTTCTATTATTCTAGGTGAGGTAACCTATTCTATGTTTTAGTTAGAGTCTAGCCGGGCAGGTATTTATTTTTGTATTGTTTCCTTTTGTTGCTGCACTACCTTTTTGAGTGAAAATAAACTCTACCTTTGTTTTTGACTAAAAAAAACTGGACTTGTGTGTCTATGTCACCTCACCTAGCAACCCCAGACCCTGACAATTGGTGGAGGATGCGGGCATATAGCGGTTGCTAGGGGCAACGACACATCCACTCCTTGCAGGAGACAATTTTTTTTTATATCTTGGGTGAAGACTGCTGCCGTTATACAGACCCAGACTATGGAGGAGATAATGAAGTATCTTGTACAGTCCAATGTTCAGCAGCAACAAACAAATCATTTGCTGATGGAGCAAATTGCGCTCCTTAAAGAGACTGTTGTCACTAGCCTGCAAAGACCTGTGGAGCACAGAGATGAGAAGCGGGCTGTGCAAAGAGCTTTGCAAAAGATGACCCCAGATGATGACGTGGAGGCCTTCTTGACTGTGTTTGAGAGAGTGGCTGAATGGTAGAAACTGCCAGCTGCTGACTGGGCAGACGTCATTGCACCAGCAAGATGTCCAGTACTATGATAAGTTAAAGGCGGAAATTCTTGCTCGGCTGGGGGTAACCACTGCTGTCTGTGCCCGGCGGGTACATACCTGGAGCTACCATATGGACAAGCCTGCCAGATCCCAGATGTACGACCTGATTCACCTGGTGAAAAAGTGGCTGGAACCAGACGCCTGTACCCCTGCAAAGATGGTGAAGAAGGTGGTCCTAGACCTGTTCACCAGAGCTCTTCCTCCTGCGTTGCAGCGCTGGGTTGGACATGGAGACCCCAAAGATGCCAACCAGGTCGTCAGCCTTCTGGAGAGATACCTGGCGACTGAGGCGGAACTCCGTGATGACTCTACAGCGCGACCATCCCCCAGGAACACCCAGCGGAGGGCACATCCCGGTAAGACTGTTCCGTTATTTGAGAGCGGAGGAAAAACAGCGGGAGATGTGTTTTCTAGGCAGTCCACCAGCCCAAGAAGGGACTCTCTGCTGGAGAAACCAGGGCTGATACAGTGTTGGAGATGCCATGAGCGGGCACATATTGCTGCCTAGTGCCCATTCACCTCTGAGCCAATGGACTGTGACGCTGGTGGACATCAATCATTATTTGCCAGACCTGTCTGTGCTGCGGCACTGGGACTAGAGACTGGGCCTCAGGTCTGTCAAGTTGAGGTGAATGACCATTCTGTCCAGGCATTGTTGGACTCTGGTAGCCTGGTCACTCTGGTGCAGACCAGCTTGATAGCTGGGGACTTTATCCCGGACAAACGTATGAGTATTTGTTGCATCCATGGGGATGTCAAGGACTACCCCATGTCCAAGGTCACAATAGAGACTATAGTAGGATCTGTTTATTATGAAGTGGGTGTTGTAAAAAAACCCACTTACTATCAACCCTGAGAAATGTGCTTTAGGGCTGGAGGAAGCCAAGTACCTGGGCTATGTCATTGGCAAAGGGGTAATAAAGCCCCAAATCAATAAAGTGGAGGCAAAACAGAACTGGCCAAGACCGCTAACCAAGAAGCAAGTCAGGGCATTTCTAGGCATTGCGGGCTACTATCGGAGGTTTGTGCCAAATTTACCTCTATTGCAGCTCCTCTCACTGACCTGACGAAAGGTGGGAAGTCAGTGATGATACACTGGACAGCAGAGGCAGAGGCGTTCCAGAGGTTAAAGCAAGCTCTATGCCAGCAGCCAGTGCTGATAGCTACTGATAGTCTAGGAGCAGTGCTGTCCCAGGTTGTAAACGGTGAGGAGCATCCAGTAATGTACCTGAGCAGGAAGCTGTCCCCCGCTGAGAAAAATTATAGAGAGGGAATGTTTGGCCATTAAGTGGGCGCTGGATGCTCTGAGGTATTACCTCCTGGGGAGAAAGTTTAAATTGATTACTGACCATGCTCCCCTTACAAGGATGAAAATCAATAAGGACAGAATTGCTAGGGTTACCCGATGGTTCCTGTCTCTGCAAAATTTTATATTTGATGTAGAACACAGGCCAAGGAAATTATTGGGAAACGCTGATGCCCTGTCAAGGGTGCATTTTATGATGGCCAAAAATGCCCAGCCCTCCATTCTGGAGAAAACTCCAGGAATGTTTGTTCTCAGCAGACAACTTTCGTCTGCTGAGCATTTTGGTAAATGCTCAGTACTGGGCTGGATTTTTAGGAATGACAGGTAGGTTGGTAGTGGGACCTGTCATTCCACCCCCCTCCAGTCCACACTTTGTGGATGATCTGGCAGCGACTCAGCTGCAGAGAGTCTCCTCATCAACGAGGCTTAAGAAGTTGCTCCAGCAGCAACACTTTGGCAGAGCTTGGTTGGAGAGCTGACAGAGAGGTCATATTTTTGGAGCTGTGCCCTGAATGATTCTACTGGCTTTTGGATTTCTGTTATTCTAGTTGAGGTAACCTATTCTATGTTTAGTTAGAGCCTAGCCGGGCAGGTATTTATTTTTGTATTGTCTCCTTTTGTTGCTGCACTACCTTATTGAGTGAAAATAAACTCTACCTTTGTTTTGGACTACAAGAACCTAGCAACCTCACCTAGCAACCCCAGACCCTGACAATATATATATATATATATATATATATATATATATATATATATATATATTATCTCATAGCTCCCAACCATCCCGGATCCAATGGGACAGCCATGATTTTACACTGCAGTCCCGGGATAGTTTACAGTTTGTCCCAGTATGCCCCTCAAGTGTTTTGCTGTTAACAAATTTTATTAGGGTAGGGTAAAGGGTAATTGATAGATATGTTAATCCTAGTGGGCTAAAGAACCTTTGATGGTGTCATGACCATGTGATTTGACTCTTGTGTCGGCTCAGCTATTCTGGATTATATAGGACAGCAAGGTGTTATACAGAAAGAGGAAGCTACTGGGAATGGAGAATTATAGAAGGTAAGGAGGAGAGAAGAGACAGCATTTGTGAGCAAGAGGGGGAACTGGGGACAGATGTAGGGGGCAATTAAACGGAAGGTAGATGAAAATGGCAAATAAGCTGGGGGCAGATGAAGGGGAAATTAAAATGGGGCAGATAAAGGGGGACATTAAGCTAGTGACAGATGAAGCGGGAGATTAAATTGGTGGCAGATGAATGGTGGACATTAAGCTGGTGGTAGATAAAGGGGGACATTAACCTGGGGGCAGATAGAGGGGGACATCAAATTGGTGGCAGATGAAGAAGGACATTAAACTGTGGACAGATGGAGGGGGACATTAAAATGGGAACTGATGGAGGAGGAACATTGAGCTGGGAACAGATCGACGAGTGGACATTAATCTGGGGGAGCAAATGGAGTGTGACATTAAACTTGCGGCAACTAGAGGAGGACATTAAACCCTGGGGGGTAACTGCCTCAGTTTAATGTCCCCCTCTAGTTTCCACCAGTTAAAACTGGGGCACAAATAGAGGCACTTAATACTGTGAGGAAATTGGAGGGTAAAATTAAAATGTTAGGGTGACTGTAGGAGCAATATACTGTGTGGAGGCACATGGAAAAAATGGATATGAATGGGTGGAGTAAACATAGAAGTGTATGAAGCTAAATTTGCCTTGGCGTTCATAGCATGCTCTATATTTTGCCCCTCTTCCTGTCCTTTGAAAGTTGGGAGGTGATATATATATATATATATATATATATATATATATATATATATATATATATATATATATATATATATCTACCATATATATTGTCAGGGTCTGGGGTTGCTAGGTGGCGTGGCATAGACACAAAGGTCCAGTTTCTTTAGTCCAAAACAAAGGTAGATTTTATTTTCACTCAAAAAGGTAGTGCAGCAACAAAAGGAAACAATACAAAAATAAATACCTGCCCGGCTAGGCTCTAACTAGACATAGAATAGGTTACCTCACCTAGAATAACAGAAATCCAAAAGCCAGTAGAATCATTCAGGGCACAGCTCCAAAAATATGACCTCTCTGTCAGCTCTCCAGCCAAGCTCTACCAAAGGTCTGCTGCTGGAGCTGACTTCTTAAGCCTCCTTGACGAGGAAACTCTCAACAGCTGAGTTGCTGCGGAACATACCCAAAGTGTGGACTGGAGGGTGGAATGACAGGTCCCACTACCAACCTATCTACCATTCCTAAAAATCCAGCCCAGTAACCGGAACTTTGAAATAACACTCAGCAGACAAAATTATCTGCTGAGAAACATTCTTTCTGGAGTTTTCTTATCTCACCCACCTTAGTAGTCTGGGTGAGATGTACACCCCCTCCATTACTTGACCAGCCATCGGCTTACAATATATATATATCTATATATTTGTGTTCCTACTAGCTTCTGCCTGCGACTTCATCTGCATATTGTTGGCGTCAATGATCATCCCATATTCAGCAAATTGCTGCCATCAATGGTTCACCTGCTCCAGCGTTTCGGCAGCTCTCAAGATGGGCTGCCGCTAAACTTGTTCATTGTTCTGGTATCTCAGTAGCTTGCTTGGACGCCATATAATGAGCGTGTTGTTGGCGTCAATGATCCGCCTGCTCTCGTGTTTCGACAGCTCTCAAGCTGGCCTGCCGTGCCTGTGATTATTCCGGCATCTCAGCAGCTCGCTGGGACGCCATATAATGAGTGTGTTGTTGGTGTCAATGATCCACCAGCTCCAGGATTTCGGCAGCTCTCAAGATGGCCGGCCGCTGGACTTGTTCCTCGCACCGTGCCTGTGATTGTTTCGGCATCTCAGCAGCTCGATGGGACGCCATATAATGAGTGTGTTGTTGGCATCGATGATTCGCTTGCTCCGGGGTTTCGGCTGCTCTAAGAGCCGCCTGACGCCTAGCTTGCTTAATCCTCCTCAGCTCCACTTGAGGAGAAGTCTGTTGACTTCTGGCTACCTTCATAGCTCTCATTTTTTGAGAATTTTGCAACAAACTAGATTTTCTTTTGTCTGGCATGTTTAAAATTGAGAAACTGCTAATTTGGATTAAAGGGGTTTTTCCATCTCAGTGTCTCAGCACACTGCCTGCATAAACTTCTCGTCTCTCACTGAACAGGACACAGAACACTTCTGCAGATCAGATAATATACTGATGCTTGTACAGAATGGACTAAGTGTTATCTGTTTGTTTACATTTAGAGATAACAGACCAGGCTTTATCAGCAAAGTGCAATTAGCTGATTGTCCTGCCGGCAAGAACAGTTTAATATAGTATATGAACATAAATTCATAACAGTTGTAAAGTCATGTCATTTACTGGGATAAAAACTATCCTATGTGTTAATCCAGGTTACAAACTATCTATGTGACAAATTTCATACAAATACATTCAGCCTATTTTGCGTGACTGAGTAACAAACATACAAACTTTCACATTTACAATATGAGTAGGATATATATATATATATATATATATATATATATATATATATATATAAATATACAGTATATATATCCTATTAATATTATAAAGGTGAAAGTTTGGATGTTTGTGGGTTTGTTTGTTTGTTTGGATGTTTGTTCCTCAATCACGAAAAACCCGCTCCACCGATTTGGCTGAAATTTTCCACAAACATAGTTACTACACAGGATTGCGCAATAGGCTACTTTTCGTCACAATAGTGCACATACGTTTTTCCCAGGACCCCCACAAAACCCAAACTCACATCACTATCTCTGCAATCTCTCACACTTTAGACCATAGCAAGCCACAAAATTCATATTACCCTCTACAGCAGAGGTCAGCAACCCCTGGCACACGTGCCAAGAGTGGCACTCCTGCCATATTTCACTGGCACGCCAGCAGCACAGGACCTGCAAGAGTTAAATGAAGTCAGAGCGTCCCTTCAGTGCTCTGCTAGAGCTGAAGCATAAGGACACTCCCCTTCTCTCACTGCCCTCCAATGAGAGGGGTGCAGGAAACCTAGGGGGTGGAGCTTAATCGCTGTGGTCTGTGCCTGCTATAGTGATTAGAGATAAACGAGTACTGTTCGGATCAGCCGATCCGAACAGCACGCTCGCATAGAAATGAATAGAAATGAACCTACTCCGGAGGTTGCTGCCACCTGAAGAAAGGGCAGCCGATCCTGGCGGTCTCCATATACGACCATTGTGAGGGGGTGGATTATGACGTGGATTATGCACCATAATCCACCCCCTCTGTGCCCATGTTAACAAGCCCTATGACAGCACCTCTATGTTACAGTTTGTTCTATATGACTTTAGTGTAGGTGTCATCAGCCTAAAAATTATTGTGCGGCACTTGAGTACCTCATCTTTGATTTGTTAAATTTAAATCGGCACGCCGAACAAAAAAGGTTGCCTACCCCTGTTCTACAGACTAGCCCCAAACCCCACACAATCACATTTACATATACTTTACCACTTTCACCCTCACCTTAACTATACTCCAGGAGGCTACTTCTTTAAGGCAGCCATGTTTGCCGACCTCCACCGCTCTGACGATTCGCGACACCGCCCACCCAGCCACTCCACTCTGTTGCCAGGAGCATGTGCATCTTAGCCACCTACAGAACGTGTTACCAGCACGCCACCATTTTGCGCCTCCACCGTAGGCCGCAGCACCCGAACTACTCTCTCCGGCCCGCCACACTCCCCGACGGCACTCTCACCTCACCGCTGTTTCGTCTTCACGATCCATCCACCTTCCCTAGGTCTCCACGCCAACGACACTGGTAAGTTCCGATAGCATGTTTGTATTGGGACTATTTCTGGCCTGTATACTCCGATGTACCGTTTCAACACACCACGAACACGTAACGGTCGATAATGTCAACAATTTGCCTTACTGCCCACCTTAGAATTACCCGGCGTGGCTTCACATAAACTAGAACTGAAGATTGACGTGCCTGTTCTACTCATGCGTAATCTCGATGCACCCCAATTGTGTAATGGCATGAGGCTACGTGTCACACAACTAGGAACAAATATCATTGAAGCCACTATTCTTACAGGAGCAGCTAAAGGTGACAGTGTGTTAACCCCATGCATTCCAATTATACCAAATAATTTCCCATTTCAATTCAAACGACTAAAATTTCCCCTTAAGTTGGCTTTTACAATGACCATTAATAAATCCCAAGGACAAACGCTGAAAGTAGCAGGAATACATTTGGCCACACCAGGCTTCTCACATGGACAACTTTATGTTGCTTGCTCAAGAGTATCCTGTGCCCAAAACTTACATGTACTGGCGGAAAATAACAAATCATACAATGTCGTATATCGAAGTATATTAACTTGAAATACCTCTGTTCCAAAGACACTATGTACAGTTTCTCAGAACACCGTATAGCAGCTGAAATACAAATTACATTCAACACAAAAGTCTCACGTATTCTCAGAATTACGGCAACAACAAGATACACAGTTACATTTCATATCCCATACCTTATACACACTACTAAAACCTTACCCGCGCCTGTATTTACCCACATCTACAATCACCGCAGACGAAGTCGCGGGTACCAGCTAGTATAGCTAATATATATATATATATATATATATATATATATATATATGCATTTTATACTAAGACCAGCATATAACACTGTCTTAGTAAATTCGCCTATTGATTTAAAATGATGTATAGTAAACTGTTTATATTGATGTATGAGTAATGGAAATTCTGACTCACTTTTATTGGGTAGGTGTGAGGACTTGGCATGCGGAAAGGGCCATGTAAAGAGAGAGTTGTCTTTCAAACATACTTCTTGTAAAGTGAATTGTCCTGGTTAATTTGAAAAAAAAAAAAGGTTTTTTTGCATTCGATATCATACTTTCTTTTGCCACCACTGAGTTTAGAGTTACATAATGACCCCCAGTACTGGTATTGGTACTCCTATTTTCATATCCATTCCAATGTTCTGGAACAGCAAACCTCCCCTCAGAAAGCCTGTCATAGCAGGGAGGCAGCAAGGCACCATACAGCTTCAGCAAGATACAACATCCTGCTCAGCTGCCTTTGCCATCCCCCTTCCTTGATCCTCTTCTTCTCTAGACCCTACTAGACAAGTGCCACCAGAGCATACTAGCAAGTCTCATCCTGAACTCTGTGGCAGCAGACTCATGTAGAAAACATATACAGCAATGATACCACTCTGGTCAGTCTCCTACTCACACTTTCTGCTTCTGGAACTGTATTAGTTACATTTCAGGAGCTGGAAGTGGCTCCGTACAGATGGTCGGCCCTCTATCAATATATTTATGGCCTTTCCTAAAGATAGCTATGAAACTCAATCAAATTCCTTTGGCTCTCCTCCTTGGTTGTTGCAGAGCTAAGGGGATCTGCTTTGTTTTTCCTGATTGTGGTGGTAGTCTTTCCCCTGGGACTCAGTAGACCGGAGTTTACAGGGAAACGGGAAGTACATAACTTTACTTGAAATGCAGTAGGAAGGCAAGCAGCACAATCTTGGTAGTACTTGGATCATTTTAAATATGGGTTGAGCAAGCAGTTCCCCAAAGAGACTGTTGTTTTTTGTAGGTAATTTTCCACACTATACAGGTACCAGTATCCTTCTCTCTCTATATATCTCTCATATAAGTCCCAGCTACGATTCACCAAGATTCCCTTTTTGCCCCATTGCTGAGGCTGAGTTGTTGCTCTGAGGCCCTTGCAAAGCTTATTCTCAGAATACAAGAATGGCAATTTTAAAATTTAAAGGGGTATTCCCATGACGCTTGTTCACTAACCTGCAGGCTCTCTTCACTTCCTGCTTTTCTCGGCACATAGATGGGCGGGGTTTCACTTGCATGGGATTGGTTGTAAATGAATTACCATAGTGTGAAGCTGATGTAGCTGTAGCAGAGCTGGATTTGAGTCAGTTTGCATTACATACAAAAGTAATGGACTCCCTATCTCAGCCCTTATCAGCCAAATTTAATTAAACCAACTGATAAGAACTCAGAAATCCTGGAGCTCTCACCTCCCCTATCTGAGAAGCTCCTCTACTTATCAGACACAAACAGCTCAGAGCTTCTCCCAGCCCCTCCCTCTGAGAGCAGGCAGCTACTTCACTTGACAAATGAGCAGATAATCCCAAGGGCCATAGAAACGGAGTGTAAACAATGAAGTGAGTAAATTAAGATAGCAATGCATTTAGGAAAAGTCTTAAATCCACATAAACTAGCAGTATAGATAGGATCCTTGTGATGGGACAACCCCTTTATGATCTAGGGAACACAGCCTCTTTTTTCCAGACTTCAGGCTGTAGCACAGCAATAGTCTCGCTCAAGATTCCTCGATCTACCTCTACAACCCAGGTGAAGATTCACAGTCTCCTCCTATGCTCTAGACCAGTGATTTTCAACCTTTTTTGAGCCGCGGCACACTTTTTACACTTAAAAAATCCCGGGGCACACCACCAACCAAAATGGACAAAATGACACTAAAACAGTACATATTATACATATAGTTAATAATATAGATTCTAAATGGTTGATTCTTTGGTTGAAATAAACTGCAGCAAAATCTGCAACAAAAACGCTGCGTTTATGCAATGTGGGGCCTCAGCCTTACGCCTCCTGCATACAAGTGGCACGCATGTGGTTTTCACTGATATAAACATTAAAAATTAATTGACAGGGCCACAAACAGCGCCGCACCTCCCATGAGGCGACCTGAAGCGACCGCTTCAGGCGGCGCTATGGCAGGGCCCCAGGGAGGGCGGCATTTTTGATTACCTAAGCCAGTCCAGGACAAGCTGTCCTGGACTGGCTTAGCACCGAGCGGTGGATTGGGGAGGCCGCTGAAGCAGCGCTGCTCCAGCAGCCTCCCCTCACACTCAGGCAGAGAGCAGGTCCTCTCCCTGCCTGCTCTCTGCCTGCAAACGCCGCTAAGCCCGCCCCCTTTTCATCACCCCGCGCTCCGCCACTCCCCCTCCTCCCGGGGGGGGGGGGCGGCTTTCTGTAGTTCGCCTCGGGCGGCGAAAGGGGCAGGTTCACCCCTGGCCACAAATGCAGACAGATATAGGGTATATATAGGACAGACATAGGGTAGGTATAGGACAGATATAGGGTACGTATGGGACAGATATAGGACCTGCTCTATAATTTTCAGCTCTTCAATTTGGCCCAGATACACAGCCACAAAAAGAATGGCTGTATATATGGGTCCTTAGAAATGTATAGGTCTGTACTTTTATCCACAGTTGTGTATAAAAAGTCCGGTCATGTACATTACAGGTTACAACTCAATGTGCCTCATATTAATAGCAGTGAACCCCATCATGTCCCTCACATTAACCCCCTGTGTGCTTTACATAAGGGATACTGATATGTGAGACATATGGAGGTAATAATTAAGTAAATATCTTCATTATATAGTACCCCCATATGTCACACATGTTATTAACGCTTATGTGAGCCACACAGGGGTTAATATGAGGGACATGATGGAGTTAATTGCTATTAATGTGAGGCACATGGAGTTACTAAAACTAAAGTAATAACCCCAAATGCCTGACATTCATAAGAATAGTTACTAACCTGGTGTTTTTTTTTAACTTTCACTTTGTTCAGCTTCCTCTCCTCCTCTCCTATTCAGGGCTGCAGACAGCAGGAGCTCCTCACGTGTAGCAGCAGGTCCAAGGAGCCCTTATCCTGTGTAGTGAGAGGCTCATCTCTGATTGGTGGGCAGGGAGAGAAGGGGGTGTGTCCTACACCTGAGCTCTAGCAGAGCAGTGAAGGGACGCTCCGTCTACATTTACAAGTACACGAACGTCGGGGACTGGCTGCTGTGCCAGCAAAATAGGTCTCCCGTGCCAATCTTGGCACGCGTTTGGGGAACTTTCCCCGCTGCACACCCAACCATGTGTCATGGCACACTAGTTGAAAATCACTGCTCTAGACCTCCAGTTGCTTTAAGGGAGAAACATACATACAAACTATGTATAAAAGGGTACATGAACATACTATATACAGTTTTGCAGTTTCCAGTGGGATGCTGCAATTATGCCAAGCAAATTAGGGAAGTGGAAGTGTAGCCACTGATGTTGGAAAGACCTTAGATACAATGCTATAGTGTGTTATTCACATCTTGCAATATTGTTCAAGTCAAGGTGAAAAGGCCACATGACAATGACATGCATGAATGACTGAAACGTACTTTTACTATCTGCAATGGAAATGAATCATGTTACAAGTGCAGGTCCCATTTCAGAGTTGACCTTTCTTATCTATACAATGCTGGCATTAAGTATTGAGCCTATCAATTTGCTAGGAAGGAACTAATTATATTGTTGAGGTTTTATACAAGGACAATACCGGCTGGTTACTAAGCTACTATATTACTAACATTATTTGCACATTGTGAAACCCCTTAGGCCAGGTTCACACGGAGTATTCTGGCTCGTTATTTGGTACATAGACGCCGCGGGAGGATTTGCGGGCCGTATACACTCCCATTGTTTTCAATGGGAGCCGGTACCGTACACGCGGCGCTATTTTGCGGCCGCCGCAAAATCACGGCTGCAAAATAGCCGTCTACGTACCAAATGACGAGCCAGAATACTCAGTGTGAACCCGGCCTTAATATGAATTTTGACCTTGTAATTTATTTTCTGGGTTGCAGTTCATTTCTTCCAGGAGTATAAGCACAATGAGATTAAGAAAAACTAATGTTTACATGGTTGTATAGTGGTGTGGAATGCACCTGCAGGTAGGCAGTGGAATAGTGTCCCAAACCTTTCGATCCAATACAATATAGATTCCACTCCAGATAGAATTTTTGTTTCAAGATTCTTTATTTTAAATGATGTACATGAATAAGTAGAGTATCATACCAGCAATGCAGTGACGTTTCAGCCCTATTATGGCCTTCCTCAGACTCGAGATACATACAAGTATCACGTGATATATGATCACCATGCAAGATAATATAGCAAATCTACACTCCTTCTGTGAGGGCATATGAAAACGCTGGTAGTTTTCCCATAGGTATAATTGAATCAGAAAGTCCGCAAAGGAAACCTCTATGGATTTTCTGTGAAAAGTGCTGCGGGTAAAACCGCAATGTGTGAAATCTATGTCTATGGAAAAACAGATGGTGAGCAGTGGATACAAACTCCTAGTTTACCAATACATTGTGCTGCCACTAACTTTTACCCATTTTAACATTTAATGCGCTCCAAATATTACCCTTTCCTTCAGAAAAGGTGTTTGACTGGGGTGTTTTAGACACACATGAGAAATATATTCCAAAAAACAATGGTTTTATGGCTAAAATGATGACTTGTAAGTACTACAGTCTAGTTATTTGGGAGACAAATTTCTGGCTGAAAAGTGATAAAGAATTGGCTTCTCAAAAAACCCAAAATTACAAATATTATGGGAGCAGATTTCTTTGATGCCAATATTGTGGCATCGTCAGTGTGGCATGGTGTAATGTGATGAACCAGGCCGCAGGATGTGTCTGGCTGAGTAGTGGCAGTGATGCTAGCTGTGGCAATGTGAGTGGCAGTATGGCATGAAATAGGAATAATATGATGGACCGGGCCGCAGGATATGTCTGGCTGAGTGGAGGCAGTGGTGCTAGCTGTGGCAATGTGAGTGGCAGTACGGCATGAAATAGGAATAATATGATGGACTGGGCCGCAGGACGTCTGGCTGAGTGGAGGCAGTGGTGCTAGCTGTGGCAATGTGAGTGGCAGTATGGCATGAAATAGGAATAATATGATGGACCGGGCCGCAGGTCGTCTGGCTGAGTGGAGGCAGTGGTGCTAGCTGTGGCAATGTGAGTGGCAGTATGGCATGAAATAGGAATAATATGATGGACCGGGCCGCAGAACGTCTGGCTGAGTGGAGGCAGTGGTGCTAGCTGTGGCAATGTGAGTGGCAGTATGGCATGAAACAGGAATAATATGATGGACTGGGCCGCAGGACGTCTGGCTGAGTGGAGGCAGTGGTGCTAGCTGTGGCAATGTGAGTGGCAGTATGGCATGAAATAGGAATAATATGATGGACCGGGCCGCAGGTCGTCTGGCTGAGTGGAGGCAGTGGTGCTAGCTGTGGCAATGTGAGTGGCAGTATGGCATGAAATAGGAATAATATGATGGACCGGGCCGCAGAACGTCTGGCTGAGTGGAGGCAGTGGTGCTAGCTGTGGCAATGTGAGTGGCAGTATGGCATGAAATAGGAATAATATGATGGACCGGGCCGCAGGTCGTCTGGCTGAGTGGAGGCAGTGGTGCTAGCTGTGGCAATGTGAGTGGCAGTATGGCATGAAATAGGAATAATATGATGGACCGGGCCGCAGAACGTCTGGCTGAGTGGAGGCAGTGGTGCTAGCTGTGGCAATGTGAGTGGCAGTATGGCATGAAATAGGAATAATATGATGGACTGGGCCGCAGAACGTCTGGCTGAGTGGAGGCAGTGGTGCTAGCTGTGGCAACATGAGTGGCAGTACGGCATGAAATAGGAATAATATGATGGACCGCAGGACATGTCTGGCTGAGTGGTGCCAGTCAAGCTCACAAAGCACAAATAATCTCCCTCATTCCTATCTATGATTTCTATCACTAATCTGACTAAAGTTTGCTCCAGTTCTGCTACTTCTAAGATTCTCTAGCTTTTGTAGGTTTTTCCATACTAAGTGTTGTGTATTGTTGAGGACAATAGAGTAATTGCTTTGGATCATGCAGTGAGGAATAACACATTCATCTCCTACTTCCACCATCACTGCTACGCCGCATGTTCCAGCCCACAACACCTAATATACTGTAAATGACATCAGTCCTGTAAGGTTTTAATCTACCACTGACTATTGTCTGAGAGTCTGTGAGGTGACACCAGAATGTCACAGTGACTGACAGACACAATGTCTTCTGTATTTTCACTGCTCAATGCATGTCACGGCAGCCATTTTAGTGTGTCCAAAATGAATCGCAATTTATTCGGATTCGTTAAAAACCAAACATTTTGGAATATTTAGGTTGAACCTGGCTCAGAAAAAATCATTTTGCGCATCTCTACTTTTATTATAATGGCACTATAGATTTTGGTTAGCTTGACTCGGGGAGGAGGAATATAGTTCCACTCCAAGTTTACTTACCATGAACTGAAAGTACCCCCTCTTACCATTAACCAACACATTCCCCCGACCCCAAGAATGACCAAGACTCCTACTTTGGATTTAAATTTGGCCGATTTATTAAACTTTGTAAAAAATTTTAACACATAAATAACATATAAATAACCACCATAAATGGGTGGTGCACAAATATACATAAATTACTGTACAGAACAATATTAAATACCCCACTTGATCAATCTTAAAGTGTAATATAACTAAACAGCACAACCAAATGGTGTGAGGCACCGCCACCCATCTACCCAGGCGCAGAACACCACCTCGGGTACACCTTTACCTTGAGTAACGTGAAGCCTGACCCTGAAGGACCCTAGCCCAACTAGGGGACTTCCCAGGCCTTCACACTCCACCCCAGGATCCCCATACCACTGATGAGGTCATTTAAGTGACCGCTAAGCCTTTCACCCCACTAACCCCCTGCAACACCCCCTCAACACCCTTAAACAGGGCAGGTGGGTGGTCAGGACCCTCCTGTCTTGTGACTGAACTAAGTGACCCAGCACTCACCCCTGCACTACCTTATAACACCTCTGACTCCACCCCCAATTTTCCCGCTCAAATTCATGCTTTCTATTAACCCCTTCATTTCCTGATCCCCCCCCCCCCCCCATCATATGGGCCTATCCCCTAGTTATAGGGCCTTGTCTTTTCTGAAATGTTTTTATAATATTACAGTGGAGCAGATTGCTTACACTTACTGTACAAGGCAAATGAAAGATTAGCTTGTAGCTACATTAATTATTAACTATCAGATTAGTAAGAGCAGTTTTCTGTTCCATCGGGAGACTGATACAAATGCAGACTAAATAAAACTTATAGTAAATGGCATAGATATCACGTCATAGATTGAGCATGACATTGAAGTTAGGAGAGTTTGCATTGTTAGCTTATGTATGCATGTGATCAACTATTTAGCCATTTTTTACCGAAAATACTTTGTTTACTATTTCAAGTCACAGGAGCCATAATGTATTAAATATGAGAACAACATAAAGCGGTTTGACATTGAGTTCTGAGAGGGGAAAAGATAAGAGTAGAAATTGTGCGGGTAAGCACATAACTTCTTTCAATAACAAATAAATAGAAAATTATGGTTGTCACATAATATACAGACTAAACAGAGAAGAACATTCATGAGCACATTTTGTTATTTCATCAGTGATGAGAGTTTAATGGAAAAATTAATACTGTGAAATTGTGCAATTTATTACATTACATTTTACATATTTACATCATTTTAATTGTAAATTTTCTGAAATGCAAGTCAAATTATGCAATACTTTTGTTTCAGATCAACCGTATTGGATGATGTGGGAATGGACATCCCATTTGATGCAGCCGAGCTCAGACCAGGTATGAAACTCGTACAGCGTCTATTTTCAATGTGAATCTCTCTCCCTCCTGGTGTTGAATTTTTCAGCAAGTCGCCTGTGATGTCACACCTAAATTGCTACACAGTGGTGTAAAAAGTTATTTATAGATTTAGCAAGTGAATCACTTCTGATTTCACTTGTGAAGAGAGAACCAGCATGATTTGTAATGAGACTACAGAGAAGAGAATGGCTGCCTTGTTGTTCAGCCACGGCATTAAAGAGATCCTATCATTTGAACTGATTTTTTTCTGCTTATCACGTAGGAATAGCCTTAAGAAAGGCTATTTGTCTCCTACCTTTAGATGTCTTCTCCACGCCGCCGTTCCATAGAAATCCCGGTTTCGCCGGTATACAAATGAGTTCTCTCGCAGCACTGTTCTCTCCCTGGACGTTTTGTTACACATATATCTACAGGGAAGCTGCCAGCGTTTCCATAGATATAATTGACATGTTGCGATTTCCAAAACCCACCACTTTTGGAAATCGCGGCGTGTCCGCGCGGTGGTTTTTACTGAAAAGTGGGCATGGGATTCACAAGAATCCCATCCATTTTGTAGTTACTGTAAAACGCTGTGATTTTTTTAATGTCCACATGGCCACATTGAAGTCAATGGATCCATTTTATCAATCGTCAAAATTAATTTGTATTCAAGCGGCGGACTTTAAGAATGAATAAGTAGGATAGCCTTAAAGGGGTATTCCCATGAACATAATCATATCTATATTTGTAGATAAAAGTTAAAACATTTTTACAAATACAAGTAGTAAAAAATTTTGCACAATTTTAAAGATTTTTTCTAATTATCTTAATGATGATAGTGTATTGTCTAGATTGGTTGCCAATGGATACAGCCACGAACGCATAAACGTTCTATAGTCTGGGACTTGTCAAAAACCCAGCCATGATTTTCTTATTGTAGCTGGGTTAACAGGCAGGGACACTACATGTATCAGAAGATATCCCGGCCACAATAAAGAGATATTGGCTTATTTTTTTACCTCTGCAAATTTTTTAATTACTTATATTTGCAAAAATGTTTTAACTTTTAATTATCTACAAATTTTAAAATGGTTATGTTCATGGGAATAATCCCTTTAAGGTACATTTCATAAATATGTTGAAGCTAACTGCTAACGTTTTAAACTTCCCATTGCATCTTTAGATGATATTTCTTGCCCTAGTAGACTTTAGGTGATGTTAGAAATGTTATATGATACATTGTGCGGGTAGGTTAAAAACACTGAATAAAACTGGATAAAAACATTTTTAAGGAACATTACTGTACGTCTAATAACAAGAAGAAATGGAACCTAACTACTTTCCTGTTGTCAATATCAGGTGCAGCTTCCATAAATATCTTTTCATAGAGAACAATTATTCTCATTCAGCCTCTGAATTCAGCTGCCTTCATCCAGTGTAATACTGATATTGAGAAATGCCAAATGTACACAGGCTTATCAGGGGAACCTAGAATGAGACAAACCAGGACACAAGTCTGAAATCCAAATTGACTCTTTTTAGCTTTGCATACTCAGAAAACTTAGAAAGGAAAGTACAGTTATGCAGTTTGATTTTAACAGGCATCATATTTAGATGGCATAGGGTAAAACATCTTGATAAAAATGCACATTTACCTATTGTATGTAAAGTGTAGAGATATTAAACAATAAGAGATAGTGGTATTATAGCTGAGTATGCAAAGGAGCAACTTTTTATGAATAAGCAAATCCACAAGCAAGTACTCCAGGATGTGCTTGATCTGCCAAATTTGCCTACAGACAACTGTAAGTGCTCCGGCTCTTCTCTGAAATTGCTGCTTAACACATCTTCATCCTCTGTCTATGTCATGTCTGTCATGATCACTGTGCTTGCAGGTTGGTTTGCATATCTATAAAAGATATGTTTCTTCTTTAATTAAAGGGAAATTAACTATTCAGTGTTGCAAATTGTGCACATATAAGCTCAAAATGACACAAATCTCTATTCTCTGGAGTGAAGAGTTTAATAAATCACCCCCATTTATAGGAAAACCATATTCCTGAACCAGTGGGAGCAATGTTCTAATTTTCCCTGCTCAAAACATCTTTAACCAAAATAATGTCCATTCTAACCCCTGCAGACGTTCCCCTACCCTAGCTTCCTCTCTGCTTGAGCAAGGGCTATATGATGTCTGGAGGTGTCAGCATGGGAGCGAGAGGGACTATAGCTTTTTCTCCTCCTCCTCGTCCTCATACTCCAGGATAGATTTCTTCTTGACAGATAAAATTGATCTTATGCAGGTGCAGTCATCCTCCATTGGACTGATCTCCTGGTCGAACCATGCCCCAGTGTCTCTGGCTATCCATGAACGGTTTACTGCGGCGCTACCTTCCTGGTGGCGTCTGAATGAATATATTCTAGATCACCCTTCCTACAGTAGCCGCATTTAGGAGGCCTTAATGGAATACTTTTCCCATAAATCCCCCTCTACTACAGACCCCCACACCCTGTGGAACGCTCATAAGGCATACATGCAAGGAGTGCTTATACAGGCCTGTGCGAGAGCTAAGAAGTAGCGGTCCAAAGAGGTTGATGCTTTACTCTATTCTTTGGCCTCTCTGTCTTCTACTGATAAATCCAATCCTACTCCTGCCACTTGTCGCTGAGATTAGAAAATGCCAGCTAAGGTTGCAAAATTTACTGGCTTACCAGCAAGATTTGGCTTTTAAAAGGTTTCAGTGCCAGGCATATGTGTACAACAACAAAGCCAGCGCTTTCCTGGCCAGGAGAATTAAACAGGTTCAGCCAAAACACGCGTAGCCTATCTGTTGAATGATCATGGAGATAAAGTCATTGACTCACATTTTATTGCTGAACAGTTTCGTTCTTATTACACCTCCCTATATAACCTTAGAAGTGACTCAGGAACATATCAGCCCACTAGAGTGGAGATTGATGAGTTTCTGCAATCAGTGGCTCTTCCCCGCCTCTCTCCTGAACAGTCCCAGTCTCTGGCTTCGCCCATCACTTTACTGGAAGTACAAGAGGCCATCTCTGTGTTGAAGCCATTAAAATCCCTGGGCCCTGATGGTTTTTCCGGGCTCTATTATAAGAAATTCTCTGACATTTTATTCCCCTATCTCATGGGAGTGTTCAGGAGAGCCGCAGAGGACCAGCGGTTTCCAGAAGAGATGCTTACTGCCACTATTGTTATCCTCCCAAAACCAGGCAAGTCCCCTACCACACCTGCTAACTTTCATCCTATTTTACTATTGAATGTGGATGTTAAAATATATGCCAAAATCTTGGCTGAGCACCTGCTACACCTCCTTCCTCAGCTGATTCAACTTGACCAGGTGAGGTTTGTTTTGGGTAGGCAGGCCCCGGACGGCACACGCAGATTCATTGACCTCATTCAAAAAGCGGAGCGTGATGGGGCACCGTCCCTGCTCCTTGCCTCAGATGCTGAAAAGGCATTTGATAGGGTCCACTGGCACTACCTGGACAGCCTACTGGATAAGTTTGGCAAGGGTCCTGCTTTTAGGTCTGCGATATAGGCCTTATATTCCTGCCCATCTGCTCGTGTGCTGTCCTTGGGTTTCCTGTCCGAATCCTTCCCCATTTCTAATGGCACTCACCAAGTTTGCCCCCTTTCCCCCATCATCTTCGCCTTAGTGATGGAACCGCTGGCGGAATTCATTAGAATGGATGGAGACATCAGGGACATCACTGTAGGCAGGAGACAACATAAAATAGGTTTGTATGCAGACAATGTCATTCTCTGCCTCCTCTCTGCGGGCTGCTACTACCGTCCTTGAAAAATTTGGAAGTGTATCTTATAAAGTAAATCCTTCCAAAACTCAAATTCTGCCAATTCTCATTGCACTATCCCTACGAAATGACCTCCAACTTAACTTCCCTTACCAGTGGAAGGGCGACTGTATTACGTATTACATATCTAGGCATCACCCTGATGTCCCCTAGCTTCAATTTGTTCTCTGTGAACTACTCTCCACTGTTGTCTAAGGTGTCCTCCCTCTTAGCCAATTTTGCTAAGCCTATGCTGTCTTGGGTGAGTAGGATCGCCATTGTTAAGATGACGGCACTGCCTCTGATTTTATACTTATTCTGCACGGTGATCATCCCTATACTAGATCCCTACCTAGCTAAGCTTCAACGTCTCCTATCCCATTTTATATGGGAGGGCAAAAGGTCCAGAATCCGATTTCAGGTCATGTCTAGGCCCTGGTCTCAAGGGGAAGCGGGAGTCCGGATGTCAAAAAATAATTTGCATCAGTGGTTTTGGAGCAGCTTAGATTTGGGTGCAATGATAATGCTAACTGGAGATGGGAGGAGATGGAATGCTGGGCGCTCCTCTCATGAGTCTTTTACATCCTAAAATTTGTGGCCCCCACTGTGTTCAGGTCCCCTATTAAGCATTAAAGCTTCTATATGGGCTTGGAGGTACTATATGTCGCATAACTCCTTGGAAGATCTTGTCCCCCTAATAAAGTTGCCACTGCTCTACTTAACCGTATTCCTCCCCCAGCTGAGGATCCGTGGTTGGATAGCGAATGGTCTACGCAAAATTTCTCACTTCTATCCAGATGACTGCTTTAAATCCTTTTCCATTCTACAGGAGGAGTTTGACCTCCCCATAGGGATTTCTTTAAGTATTTGCAAATCAGGCACCTTTTTCAAACCCACGGAGCGACGAAACTCGTTTTCCCCAGGCTTGCCTTGAGGTTGTGGAGACAGTCGCCCCTGTCAAGGGCTGCATTTCAGCTTTTTATGTTTTTCTCTCTACCCCCTCTGAACGGGTTAAACCTCTTTGCCTTTCAAGATGGGAAGCGGACCTTGCTAAATCAATCTCTCTGCCTGACTGGTATGAAGCCTGTGGTTTTGTGAAACGTGTTTCAAAAGGAGAGGCCCATTGGGAGACAGCCCAAAAAATCCTGTTGCGCTGGTACAGAACCCCTAGCCAACTGGTCCATATTGATGTCCGTGTGGTTTTTGCGTGGTGTCTGCACGAGTCATGCTGAGAGGAAAGTAGGTCAAGAAGATCTTGCAAGATGGTTTCTTTGAAAATTGATTGATCAAGCCATACAGGGAAATTCTCAAAATATAGAAAAATCTTTGTCAAGACTAGCATTTTGATAAACCATAAAAGAAAGGCTCAATTTAGACCAGGTTTTTATTTTATATTTTATTTTATATAGTTCAGCAATATATAGTGACAATTATAATTTAGCAAAATCACCAACATCTCTCGAAATATATAATGCCAAATACTGTATATTATTATAGTGCCAATTGGCACCAAAATCTCCAAACCTTGACTTATGTTGTTGAGTGGCAACAGAGTAGACTAAATTCCAATTAATTAGGAGACTGAGATACTGGAAGATAATTTGGGCTGAAACCCCACGTTGTGGAAATGCAGTGTTTTTTTGTTGAAGATTTTCATATTTTCCTTCACATTTTCCATTCTTTTTCAAGCCTCTCCTGACTGGAAACTGGGCGAAACCTGGCAGACCCCATTATAGTTTATAGGATCTGATGGTTTCCACGAGTAACCGTTTTTAAGCGGATTAGGTTTCCGTTCAGGGGGTTCCCTAGCGGAACCCCGAATGGAAACCCGAACGCAAGTGTGAAGCTAGCGTAATATATCCTATTAAAGAAATTGTTTTCTTTCTCCATTTATTAATTCACTGAAAAACAATGGGTAACATCTAAAACTACTATTTCCATTAAAACTTGTTCTCTCAACAGATATTGCACGTTATTGCTGAATTCTATATTTGGAAGTAGGAACATTCAGGTATTTTGATCCTGCAAGCATAGTGTTAAAATAGCATAGAGTAGCAGAGTGTAGGAGCAGCCTCTTCTTACCCCCTCCCCTCTTCATAGACTAATATGTAGAAAGTAACTTATCCTAAAAAGTGGAGAACAAATCTTATTTCTTTAATAAGATATAGTATAAAGTTTGTTATATTCAACCATACTATTAATTTATGCAACGTTGTTTATAACTGTAAGAACACTTCAAGTAATAGTGAAGAAGGTAGAAAGTTATTTTATTATATAGGCATAACAGTCAGATATAACCCTATATGCGTATATGTACAGTTCTCAAAAGTGGGGATTTCTCTTACATGATTTTTTATCAGTATAAGAGTATGTTACTAGAAGCACAAAGGTACTGTACGTGATCCAAGATTGCTGCCTGATATTAGATATTATAAGCCAACCAGAGCAAAACAAATGCATGTTCTTGCACATATAGTTTAAAAACTAGATTGTCCATCAAAACATGAATGCATTCCATAAACACTTTGCATTTATTGTTCTTGTGACATTGTATGGTTATTTCATATTATAGCATAAGTGTATGTTGTGAAAAGTGATACAAAAAGTGTTTTTTTTTGTTTGTTTGTTTTTTAACCAGAACCTCCAAATTCATTGGATCTGAATGGTTCCCATGCCAGGAAAATAAAGCTCACAGCTCCCAACATAAACCTTTCCTTGGACCACAGCGAAGGTTCTATTCTGTCTGATGACAATCTTGATACTCCAGACGAACTTGATATCAATGTAGATGACCTTGATACTCCAGATGAAGCAGATTCCTTTGACTATACGGGAAACGGTAAGACCGCAATGTTAAAGAGGTATTGCATTCTATGGAAGCTTTGGAAATAGCCAAGCAAGTTGTCCCATAGTATATACTGGGGACAACAGTGTACATACAAAGCTTGCCCTGCATGACTTCTCCTCTACTGACCAACCTATGCAGCACAACATGGGTTGGGTACCAGAGGTGGGAAACTTACCCATCAAACAGTGGTGGGACTTGAAGCTCTTGGGCCCTGAGCCAAAATCTGTAATAAGGCTTCTAATTACCTTGTATATTTTAGAATATTGGTATATTTAATGTGGCATAAAGACCTATGGGGCCCCCATAGTGCCCAGATACCTGTCTACTTCTTTACTGCCTGTAGCTGTACTCCTGCTATCAGATATAGGTATGTCTAACATGTCTTTCACCAAAGTCCTTTAAAGGGCTATGGTTTTTACAATTAAACAGGAACTAAATAAACTTTATAAAAAAACAAAATACAGGTTTGGTACAAAATTGACATTCAAAAGCTCTAGAGCATATGTAGGACCATTTCCTCATACTGCCAAACTGCCTATTAGATATTCCGGTTATTTGCACTTTTTGAGAATTGTAGGTAAAAATTAATTAACATATGAGTTAATCCTTATAAGAAACAATTCATAGGAAACACATGTATTTGAGCTTATGACATATATTTTTCCTATTATTTCCTAATATTTACAGTTCTTTGCTGCACACCTGTCACATACAGGTGGGGTGTGTACTCTAGACTATACATAGGGCAGGATGTAAGGTTAATCATTCAGTATTTTCCTAAGATGGATGTGTACCAGACAGAGAAAATTACTAATAATACATAATATGAGTTGTTGGAATCATATTATCCTTTATATGTCTGAATGTAATGATGATATGTAAGCAGTAAAAATATTAGAGGGAAAACTGTTCAATTTTACCCCCTTAAGGACACAATCTATAAGTACCTTATGAACCAGGCCTCATTTTTCAATACTGACATGTGTCACTTTATATGGCAATAACTTTGAGAGCTTTTACTTACACAAGTGATTTTGTGATTGTTTTTTACTGAGCTGAGACATTTTGTTTCATGCAAGTGGTAAACAATAATCAATAGATTTATTTGATAAAAATAGGAAATTTGTAAAAAAAAATAATAAATAAATAAAAAATTAAAACCACAATTCAAACTGCAATCTGCACCCAGTCATCCAGCTGGTCTGCAACTTTAACTCTCACCTGGAAAAGTTACTGGCAGTACAGTTGCTGTCGTGCCACTTAGTGGAATCCTGTGCGTTTTATGAACTGATGGCATGCACACAGTCTTCATGGAGATTACCTATAGGGATGAGCGATCGGGATCGGAAATGTTCGGATTACGATCGGCGATCGAGTAAATTTCACGATTGCGATCGGAATTCCGATCCCAATCTTTTCGGCGGGATCGAGATCAGAGGTTATTTCCCACCATGCTTGGCTACTGGCCAATCATTGTGGGAAAAGCTTAGCACCCATAGGAGTGAATGGAAGCAGCCGGCCGCTTAACCCTCTGTATGCCAGTTGCGTCCATTCATTCCTATGGATTTACCGCAGCCTGCCACTCTTCTGCTTCGTCCCTGTTTTACCGTACACTCAGCTGAATATACAGTAAAACAGGGACGAAGCAGAAGAGTGGCAGGCTGCGGGAAATCACTGTGTGCTGCGCTGCTGTGAGGACGACGAGGCAAGTTCGTGAGTAGATAGATAATACTGTACATTGACTTGTCTTCTGGTCCGGTCCTCACTAGAGATGAGCGAACACTAAAATGTTCGAGGTTCGAAATTCGATTCGAACAGCCGCTCACTGTTCGAGTGTTCGAATGGGTTTCGAACCCCATTATAGTCTATGGGGAACATAAACTCGTTAAGGGGGAAACCCAAATTCGTGTCTGGAGGGTCACCAAGTCCACTATGACACCCCAGGAAATGATACCAACACCCTGGAATGACACTGGGACAGCAGGGGAAGCATGTCTGGGGGCATAAAAGTCACTTTATTTCATGGAAATCCCTGTCAGTTTGCGATTTTCGCAAGCTAACTTTTCCCCATAGAAATGCATTGGCCAGTGCTGATTGGCCAGAGTACGGAACTCGACCAATCAGCGCTGGCTCTGCTGGAGGAGGCGGAGTCTAAGATCGCTCCACACCAGTCTCCATTCAGGTCCGACCTTAGACTCCACCTCCTCCGGCAGAGCCAGCGCTGATTGGCCGAAGGCTGGCCAATGCATTCCTATGCGAATGCAGACTTAGCAGTGCTGAGTCAGTTTTGCTCAACTACACATCTGATGCACACTCGGCACTGCTACATCAGATGTAGCAATCTGATGTAGCAGAGCCGAGGGTGCACTAGAACCCCTGTGCAAACTCAGTTCACGCTAATAGAATGCATTGGCCAGCGCTGATTGGCCAATGCATTCTATTAGCCCGATGAAGTAGAGCTGAATGTGTGTGTTAAGCACACACATTCAGCACTGCTTCATCAAGCCAATACAATGCATTAGCCAGTGCTGATTGGCCAGAGTACGGAATTCGGCCAATCAGCGCTGGCTCTGCTGGAGGAGGCGGAGTCTAAGGTCGGACCTGAATGGAGACTGGTGTGGAGCGATCTTAGACTCCGCCTCCTCCAGCAGAGCCAGCGCTGATTGGCCGAATTCCGTACTCTGGCCAATCAGCGCTGGCCAATGCATTCTATTAGCCCGATGAAGTAGAGCTGAATGTGTGTGCTAAGCACACACATTCAGCACTGCTTCATCACGCCAATACAATGCATTAGCCAGTGCTGATTGGCCAGAGTACGGAATTCGGCCAATCAGCGCTGGCTCTGCTGGAGGAGGCGGAGTCTAAGATCGCTCCACACCAGTCTCCATTCAGGTCCGACCTTAGACTCCGCCTCCTCCGGCAGAGCCAGCGCTGATTGGCCGAAGGCTGGCCAATGCATTCCTATGCGAATGCAGACTTAGCAGTGCTGAGTCAGTTTTGCTCAACTACACATCTGATGCACACTCGGCACTGCTACATCAGATGTAGCAATCTGATGTAGCAGAGCCGAGGGTGCACTAGAACCCCTGTGCAAACTCAGTTCACGCTAATAGAATGCATTGGCCAGCGCTGATTGGCCAATGCATTCTATTAGCCCGATGAAGTAGAGCTGAATGTGTGTGCTAAGCACACACATTCAGCACTGCTTCATCACGCCAATACAATGCATTAGCCAGTGCTGATTGGCCAGAGTACGGAATTCGGCCAATCAGCGCTGGCTCTGCTGGAGGAGGCGGAGTCTAAGGTCGGACCTGAATGGAGACTGGTGTGGAGCGATCTTAGACTCCGCCTCCTCCAGCAGAGCCAGCGCTGATTGGCCGAATTCCGTACTCTGGCCAATCAGCACTGGCTAATGCATTGTATTGGCGTGATGAAGCAGTGCTGAATGTGTGTGCTTAGCACACACATTCAGCTCTACTTCATCGGGCTAATAGAATGCATTGGCCAGCGCTGATTGGCCGAATTCCGTACTCTGGCCAATCAGTGCTGGCCAATGCATTCTATTAGCTTGATGAAGCAGAGTGTGCACAAGGGTTCAAGCGCACCCTCGGCTCTGATGTAGCAGAGCCGAGGCTGCACAAGGGTTCAAGCGCACCCTCGGCTCTGATGTAGGAGAGCCGAGGGTGCACTTGAACCCTTGTGCACCCTCAGCTCTGCTACATCAGAGCCGAGGGTGCGCTTGAACCCTTGTGCACACTCTGCTTCATCAAGCTAATAGAATGCATTGGCCAGCGCTGATTGGCCAATGTATTCTATTAGCCTGATGAAGTAGAGCTGAATGTGTGTGCTAAGCACACACATTCAGCTCTACTTCATCGGGCTAATATAATGCATTGGCCAGCGCTGATTGGCCAGAGTACGGAACTCGACCAATCAGCGCTGGCTCTGCTGGAGGAGGCGGAGTCTAAGATCGCTCCACACCAGTCTCCATTCAGGTCCGACCTTAGACTCCGCCTCCTCCAGCAGAGCCAGCGCTGATTGGCCGAATTCCGTACTCTGGCCAATCAGCACTGGCTAATGCATTGTATTGGCGTGATGAAGCAGTGCTGAATGTGTGTGCTTAGCACACACATTCAGCTCTACTTCATCGGGCTAATAGAATGCATTGGCCAATCAGCGCTGGCCAATGCATTCTATTAGCGTGAACTGAGTTTGCACAGGGGTTCTAGTGCACCCTCGGCTCTGCTACATCAGATTGCTACATCTGATGTAGCAGTGCCGAGTGTGCATCAGATGTGTAGTTGAGCAAAACTGACTCAGCACTGCTAAGTCTCTGCATTCGCATAGGAATGCATTGGCCAGCCTTCGGCCAATCAGCGCTGGCTCTGCCGGAGGAGGCGGAGTGCAAGGTCGGACCTGAATGGAGACTGGTGTGGAGCGATCTTAGACTCCGCCTCCTCCAGCAGAGCCAGCGCTGATTGGTCGAGTTCCGTACTCTGGCCAATCAGCGCTGGCCAATGCATTCTATTAGCCCGATGAAGTAGAGCTGAATGTGTGTGCTTAGCACACACATTCAGCTCTACTTCATCAGGCTAATAGAATACATTGGCCAATCAGCGCTGGCCAATGCATTCTATTAGCTTGATGAAGCAGAGTGTGCACAAGGGTTCAAGCGCACCCTCGGCTCTGATGTAGCAGAGCTGAGGGTGCACAAGGGTTCAAGTGCACCCTCGGCTCTCCTACATCAGAGCCGAGGGTGCGCTTGAACCCTTGTGCAGCCTCGGCTCTGCTACATCAGAGCCGAGGGTGCGCTTGAACCCTTGTGCACACTCTGCTTCATCAAGCTAATAGAATGCATTGGCCAGCACTGATTGGCCAGAGTACGGAATTCGGCCAATCAGCGCTGGCCAATGCATCCCTATGGGAAAAAGTTTATCTCACAAAAATCACAATTACACACCCGATAGAGCCCCAAAAAGTTATTTTTAATAACATTCCCCCCTAAATAAAGGTTATCCCTAGCTATCCCTGCCTGTACAGCTATCCCTGTCTCATAGTCACAAAGTTCACATTCTCATATGACCCGGATTTGAAATCCACTATTCGTCTAAAATGGAGGTCACCTGATTTCGGCAGCCAATGACTTTTTCCAATTTTTTTCAATGCCCCCAGTGTCGTAGTTCCTGTCCCACCTCCCCTGCGCTGTTATTGGTGCAAAAAAGGCGCCAGGGAAGGTGGGAGGGGAATCGAATTTTGGCGCACTTTACCACGTGGTGTTCGATTCGATTCGAACATGGCGAACACCCTGATATCCGATCGAACATGTGTTCGATAGAACACTGTTCGCTCATCTCTAGTCCTCACTCCTTCACATGCCTTCAGAGCACCCTGCGCCCCCCTGCCTCCCTAGACTAGTGTTATAGAGACGCTGGGAGAAGGCGGGGCTTGTGGCTTAGGAGAGTGTGGGCAGGTACTGGGAGCGGAGACGTGAGTGATGCACTCACGTTTCCCCGCCCACACTCTCCTAAGCCACAACAAGCCCCGCCTACTCCCATCATCTCTAACACTAGCCTAGGGAGGTGGCGGCGCTGTGAAGGTCTGTGAAGGAGAGACCAAGACCAGAACGGACCAGACCAAGAAGAACTGGCAGTGGATCTGTGCAGGTAAGCAGACACCAGGGGGGATTTTTTTTAATCACTACACAGCGTGGAGTCCAAAAATTAAAACAATTTTTGGACTACATGCTGTGTACTGAATAGGATCATTTTTAAAATCCGATCTTCGATTATTAAAAAAATCAATTGAATTGCATTGGGATCGGGAATCGGGAATTTTAAAAACGATCCTGAAATTTCAAGATCACCTCAACCCTAATTACCTAGCCACCACTATTTCTCTAGGAAAGTTGTCCTTTCTTGATATCGCCATGTGAGCCTCTCCTTTTAGAAGTCTATGTGGGGAAACTTGCACATCACCATCAATATGTGTAGCAGCAATTACCTGCAGGAACAATAGATAGATTTCATGGCCAACTGGATCAATGTGTTGAGTGTCATCAGCCACAGCTTAGAAATGCAGCAAGACCAGGTGCCTTCTAGAACTTGACATCAGCTCATGGGTGCAGAGCAGGCAGTTTTAACATAAAGCAAGACCCATCTACCTCCTCTATTTCTTCCATACTACACCATTTCCAACCCCAACTTCATCAGGGGGAGCCATTGCCTACACCTCCCTTCCTCATTTCATGACTGTAAGGTGAAACACACATTTAGTGGCACTGTGGTACATGCTGGAGTATCAGTTTGAGCAAGTAGTATATGGTAAATGATGTATGCAGTACAATACCGACACAGTGGACTAGAAAATAACTGTGAGAGAAAGAAGAACAACTTCTAGATTATGGCCACTTTTAGAAGATAATCCAGCTTTTTCAGCTAGCAAGCTAGGCAGGATGCACACTAACAATGTGCCCCAAATTTTTCTTGAAATTCTGTAAATTGTCAATCTGCTAACTCAATGTTGATGTTGATACAAGGAAACCAGCAGGATAATCCAGGTCATTCTCAACCTCCTAAATTCTGTTCTCACGGTCATAGAATTCTTTGCAGTTCAGAGTATATTCTAGGTTTTTCAGCTGGCAGGCCAGTCATGCTAATGGTGTCTCACAAATTTTTCTTCAAATTCTGTAATTGTCACTCATTGGTGCTGTATCTGCTTCTATAAAGGAACAATTTTTTGTTTTTTATTAACTCAATTCTTTATTACACTGACAGTGTACGACAATTTTTTCTTAAAATTCTATAGTTTCCAGTGCCAATGCCACTCTGTTAGTATAATAACCAGAAAATAAAACAAATACCCCCACTATTGCATCTTTTAATCCCAACACAATAATGGTGTGGCATTCTACTCACATAAAGGGGCCATTTTTGGTGAATTTTTCAACTAGGCGCATAGCCACAAATATGTTTTTCAAATAACAATTGTAGTGCTCGACATAGGCCGCCATACTGAAACCCAATGATCATCAGATCCCAAACAGATATGGATTTTTTGCTAAAGATGATATGGTTCTAGTCCATAACAATCCAGGTTTCTTGTTCATAACACCACTGCAAATTAAAATGATGGTGGCTGGCTGTCCATTGTAGGACACAAAATTGGTGCTGACACCAAATATTCCTTTGCTAAGCACCTGGAAATGATAGGGGTGTATGAAGAAGGTGCCAAATGTATCTGGATGGTGGACACAGAGACTGTGGCTGCTTATGTTTGTTGGGGATCAAAAGATCCTCTCTACTGGTGGGTGTCTAACCTGAAACGTTGTAATCATAACACTATTACATTATCTAGAAAAATAACCTCTTTGGAGTGCAATTCAACTTTCTTTGCCTCTCTACTGGTGGTCTGTTTGGGGCATCCGGAGCCTGTTCACCATGTGAGCATACCCTCACATATGAATTGCTCCCAAAACTTCTTAACAGCTACAGTAAGTTAGAATGGCCTAAATGGCAGGAAATTTCTTGAAACAACCATCTTGCTTTTTCAGTCCAATGAAGCGCCTCCTCTCAAAGTCTGTCAACTGGGCAACATGTCTTTGAGTGCATTATAGAGGCTTGTATAGCAGTCATCTATCTCTCACCAAGAGGTCCTCTACCCAAAAGTAACCCCTGAGAGACTTTTTAAAGGGGGAGGCATTTGTACATCCTCTTGTGGCAAGAACCAGTGTGTAACCAAATCACACCTGAATTTATAAATCTGAGACATAACTGCAATGCCGAGTTTTGCAGCAATCCAACATTTCTATTAGGGTGAATTGTTTTTTTGGGAATGAGTGTATGTGGGGTAGGTAAATGAATTTTGGCTGTTCAAATGATCAACAATTAGATACTGCTGCATGACTTTGCAGCTGAGACACAGTTTATTAATGTCTATGTGCCGTCATTTACAATCTGAAACTACATATATTTGCCAACTGGCATAGAAGTACAAATAATAAGAGAACTTCATGAATGGTGCCAGCCTCATCAAACTGCCAAGAAATTATCTTGATGACCTTATCTCATGGGGGATGATCTGTTTTGCCTACGATATAATGTACTGTTATCAGTGTACATATTTACATTTCAGGTATTTTTTGTATAACTAGTATATAAAGCTAATAATAATTGTGGAGTAAAAAAGAAGAATGCCCAGGGTGCTGAGTGTATACGTAACACAATAATATTGTGGACTCATTTCAACTATATAGAAATCAGCAATATGCAGTGCATGTTAGGGCAGTATCATAGGGCCACATAATGACATCTGTTCTCCCAAATTTCTATTTAGATCAAAGGAGTCTTGGAGAAGTTAGAGGGAAAAAACACCCCTGACCCTTGTGGGTGTGGGGGATGACAGCAACTAACTCCCCTACTGCACAACACTCCCTGGGCTTTGAGTCCCTTGGTGAGAAAAGTGAATTACAAATGTCATTGTCGTCAATGGATCTTAGCACAAGGGAAACATTGTCAATCAGATCTTGGCAAAAGAGAGAGGAAATGTTCGGGAATGTATCGTCTCTCCTTTGTGTTGAAGTCCAATCTGCCTTTAGGTCTAAAATGCGATGTAAGAACATATTGCCCATAAATGGTTTGTAAAAAGGCCTTAGACTAGGCTAAATGTACTGAACTAGAATCACTACAATCTTGGATCCCCTGGCCCATCACAACTCAAACCCCCTTGCAACCTTCATACAGCTTTAACCATGTGGAACTAACCACACAATGTACCATAATACTATAATGCCACCTTTACTTATCTTGTATTGTTAGGTGTGAGCTCCATAAGGCCTTATACCCATGTCTATATTTTGCGGGCGTTGTGCTGTCTATGGTTGATCTGTTTTTCAAGTCTATGAAAAGCAGATTTTTTTTTTTTTTTAATCTCCTATACTTTCTATGTCTCTGGGTCTGTAAATATGGCTAACATAGATATCTTCCTTTTTTTCGCAGGCAACTTTCATCACTCCAGCTGTTGTCAAACTACACCTCCCAACAACGACTCCCATTCACTTCCATGGGAGTTCCAAGAACAGAAGAGCAAGTATGCATGCTGGGAGTTGTAGTTTGACAACAGCTGGAGTGATGAAAGTTGCCTACTCCTGGTCTATGGAGTCTGTGGGTTTCTGTGGGCAACTATTTTTAAGTGGACAGGGTCTCTGTCTTTTGGGTCCCCATGTAGACCTGAAGAATGGAGACCTGAACAATAGTGTGAACCTAGTGTAACATGGTATTTGAGTATGTAATGCTGCACCTTACTTTCTCTACTACACGGAATCTCTATTGAGGGCTCTAGGAAAGACAGGAATCAACTCTTGTGGAGACTGCAATGGTTTCTGAAAAGAGCATAAATCAAGGACTGTTGTCTGGTATGCATCGAATACATTATAGTAACGTATTGAGATTCACATCTGCGTTGGTATTCCATCCGGGGGATTCCGAAGGGGACACCCCTGAATGGAATACCAAACGCAATTGCAAGGGCTGTGGAGTAAAAGCACACGGACCTATAGACTATAATCGGGTCCGTGTGCTTGCCACGCGCTGGCCGCATGAATCATATGGATAGGAAACTAGATTGTGAGCTACTTTCCTGTTCGCATAATCCCTGCGGAGATCTGATGGTAAACACATGGACCCCATTATAGTCTATGGGGATCTGTGTGCTTTTACTGCACAGCGCTTGCAATTGCGTTTGGTATTCCGTTCGGGGGGAGGGGTCCCCATGCGGACTCCCCCGGACGGAATACCAACGCAGATGTGAACGAGGCTTTACACAGAATCACAACAACAAGAATTCCAATTGAAATTCCTTTGCATAATTGGACACCTAATGGCATATGTGGGAAGCAGAATGTGTTGGTAAAGCTCAGACATCTGTAGGATATGTGGGCAACCATGGGTTAAAAGTTCATTTTGGAACTGGATGATTGAAAAGTTTTTAATCCTGTCCGTATCTTACATCTTGCATAAGACATAGCAATGTAACCTGCTAGCGCTTGTCAGCTAGACTATGAAGCAAGCCAAGGAATGCTGAATTTGAGAACAAAAGCCTATTTCAATATTTGTCTGGAAGACTAACTAAGAAGAGCAGATAAATCAGAGGCCCTTCTAATTGGGCAATTCTTCAGTTTCTCCGCTCACAATTGCCTCTTTGTTTGCTATTATTTGACCTTTTCCACTGGAGCAGTGGAAAACATTAGCTTTAATAAGTGTATGGCACTAAGAAAGGGTTACTAATTCTACACGTAAATACGTTGCACACAGTGATTGTGACATGGCAGCTTTACAAAGGTAAGGTGGCCAACACAAGCTTGGTTTTATTTGTGTACAAGTAGGTGTGCCAGTGGCTCCAGATACATGAGTTTAATGATTTTCTTTAACCCCTTACGGGCATGGCCAAAAAATGCTTTCCCGTTTACACGGAGTAAACGCATGTATTTTGCCAAAATACACGTGTAAAAAATACACGTGTAAAAATATGACTCCCAGTGACTCCTGCACATCAGCTGTACTGACACAGCATGAGTACAGGTAATAACAGTGCCATGCTGCTCACCTGAAGAGCCCTAAAGATGATTCTGGGAGCCATCAGAGTCCCAGGACAGATGAATATAAGTATTTGTTCTAGTTAATCTTATCCCCTGGACCTCCGATTATCATATTCTGGGGTCTGAGGCAACCACAGTGTATAATAATAATGAAAAGGAGACAACAACAATATTCATGGCTATCACAGTGGTACGAGGCTCTGGCCATCTCCAGCGGGCCCCATACCACTCTGGTCCCAGCCGCATCCCCTGCGACTGCAATCGTTACATCACCTGTTACTAGACCTCCAATGCCTGTTAAAAAAAATCTGGGAGAGTACTTTAGGGCCCACTTAAGGCATGGGACCCACTGGGGGATTCACCGGTTCCCTAGTGGCCCAGTCCGACCCTGGTCCATAAAGTACCAACTCAACGGAAACCCCCATAGAGTGACATCATTATGTATACTACACATCTCATAGAAGTTATCAAGGTAGTCGGCATTTTTGCCCCTCAGCTGTTTCACAGATTCTATTAACAGTGAGAAATGAAAATGAAAAATTGCTTCTAAACCGTTAATTTATCCCCCCCCCCCAATTTTTGATTTTACCAAAGGGTTAAAGGAGAAGAAGCACCCCACAGTTCTCATGAAAATAGCAGTATCAAATTTGTGATTGTAAACTGCCTTATGGGTACATGGCGAGTCTCAGGATGAAAATAATGTTATTTGGCTTTTAGAGGGCAGTTTTGCTGGAATAGTTTTCTGTCATATCGCATTTGCAGAGCCCCTAAAATACCAGTACAATGGAAACCCAGAAAAAGCGACCCCATTTTGGAAATTACACCCCTCAAGAATTTATCAAGGGCTATAGTGAGCATTTTGACCCAAAAGAAAGTGTCCAACATGTGGCCCTAATCTTTTGTCTGGAAATACAATAGGAATCAGAAATAGGATAAGGGCTAGTTCACATGAGCATAGAGGGGGCGGATTATGGCGGTAATCCACGTCATAATCCGCCCCCTCACAATGGGGGCCGCTCACGGAAAAAAGGAGCGGGCTGCCCTTTCTTCAGGCATCCACCTCACGGCAGCAACCTCCGGAGTCTGCCCATTCATTTGAGCCGTGACTGTTGGAAGCCAAGTCAGTCATGGCAGGTGGATTTTGACCCGAGAGTGACGCGGCTCCCTGCGTCACTCTCTGTGCCAAAATCCGCTTTACTGCCCTTTTTACCCTTAGACCCCTGGTTGTGGAAAAGCTGCTTTTTTGAGCCAAACAAAGGAGTAGCTACAAAAGGAATAGGAAATATCAAAGAAGCTCTTAGAATTTTCTATTCTGCCTAATCAACTTCTGACTTTGGCTCAAAAACCCCCGCAAAAACCCCCGCTACAGAAAAGGTAGCTTTTCCTCAATGGGGGGGGGGGGGGCCTTAGTCTTAGGGAGCTTTCACACGCACGTATCGCATTGAAAGCAATAGTTAAAAAAGCCTCCCATTGATATCAATTGGTAGCGAGCGTATGCCGGCACCCATTCAAGTCAATGGGATCTGTTTTTTACGCCGCTCACTCTGAACGAGTTTTACGTTCAGAATGAGCGAACATAAACTCCGTGTGAAGGCTCCCTTACATTACACTGGTGGAAATTTACCTGCAAAATATGACTCCATTTTAGAAACTACACCCCTCAAGGGATATTATCATTTAGAATCCAAGAATTCTTCCCAAAAATTAATGTCCAACGTGTAACTGTAATTGTCATTTCAGTGCCCACTTTGTGCCAACAGAGACACACACTCCTCCATAACTTCTAAGTGGGTTATATCGGGTGCAAAAAAGTTGTATTTGTGGGTATAAACTGCTGTTAGGGCACACAGATGGGCACAGAAGGGAAGGAGCGCTATATGTTTTTTGGAGCAAAGTTTGATTTTTTGAACATCATGTCACTTTTGCAGAGCCCCTGAATTGCCAGTAAAGTGGAATCGACAGGTATGTAACCCCATTTTGGAAATGATATCCCTCAAGTGAGTTATCAAGCAGAGTAGGAGGCATTTTTAACCCTTGAGTGTGTTGCATTATTTAGTTTCCAACAATGAATGTACAGCTCATTGTGAAAATTGCAGTTTTTCCAGAGATACGTCATTTCAGTGACGGATATGTATATATATATATATATATATATATATATATATATATATATAGTATATATATATATATATATATTAAGAGCAGTATCTCTAGTATACTGTATCTCTTTATATCAATTATACAAATATTGTAATGATAAAGGTTTGATGGTGATATTGTTTGATAAAAAGTAGTTGACATGAATGGCCAAATGTATATTATAAATCTTATTGATTGGTTATATAACTATTATATAACTACATGTATTGTAGATGATCGTCCTGCACTCGGCCACTCACTGCAAGGAGATTTTGAATCCATCCAAGAATATACAGCAGAAGAAGAGCGGGCTGATAATAAGCTATGGAGGACTGTCATCATTGGTGATCAAGAACAACGAATTGACATGAAAGTTATTGAACCGTATAAGAAAGTGATATCACATGGAGGTATGGATACATGCTAAATGCAGATACCTACATTCTTGTTTAACTTTATGGCCTGATTCACGTGTGCACTGACCATAAATAGTATATTTAAGTGCAAATAAATTGTTTGAAACACTTTTTATGACAATTTGAGGGATTCAGGACCTCCTTTCAATTGATGTAACAAAAATAAAGCCCTAATAATGTCAATGTGATAACAACAGATATGGTTAACTGCTGGTTTAAAAACACAGCACTGAAAAAAAAAATTATATATTTTTTTAAATGTCACTTTTTTATGTTTGGCAAGGTAGAAAATAGAGGCAGTGTATATGTCATTGAATTTGGTATGAAGCAAGACAAAAAAAAGCCAAAATATGCCAGAAAGGTATGACTAAATAGTCTACTCTTGGTCTTGGACACAGACAAATTGAGTCTAAATGAATGCAGCGGTTCAGCACCGTAACTCTAACATATCACTTGACGGATACACACAGTGAGACAATGCGACAGACAGAGTGACTCTTATTTCTCTCTGTCAACTAAATCAAAGTCTTCTCCTCCAATATTAACAGTATACTTCCCCAGAATCCCCACTATGTTTTTCCTGTGTGTTATTGATATCTATCCGCTGGACAGTCTGAGACACTATCTCTAATATCTCCCCACAAAATTGACACAATCACTTTCTGCCTGTCTACAGTTCTTCATGATCCCCTCTCCCACATCTCTGCTTCTCCTTTTGTGCCCCTCGGTTTTTCTACCCACACCCAGTGCTACTGCCTAGTACTTAAGCACCTTTTTTCCTAATTCATTGGCTAATCCCACTTTGCTCTCTACTTTTAAATAGTTTGAAGAGTATTATCACTATTATTCACAAATATGGCCATCTACCTAGTATGGTGTTTATCTCCACGGTGCCATTTCTCTGTACAGTTCCTCTCCTTCCTCTCCAAACTATGCTGTATTCACGTATATCTAAAAAAACAAAAACTGCCATTTGTACATGATGTGTGTTCTCAATAGAAAAGTGAAAAAGAGCCACACCTAGCATTTAGAGTCATTATACACCAGAAATATATTTAGAAATTAAATAGGAAAATAAATACTTGCACTACAATGACTACACTAAGACTTGGATGACATTTGTGTCCCTATTGAGAGACCACACAAGAATGACGAAGCAGACATTCATTCCATAGGTGTTTGTACTACATTTTGACCATCACTTACGTAATTGTTACTGATGTGTTCTCCCAGCTTTTGGAAGATGAATAAAATACAGAAACAACTTGGAGCACTTGTTACAAACTATTACAATTTTGCTTAAGCCAGTTGAGCCACTTTCTATCACTGACCCATATCCTTACATATAATAGCTTGGGAAAAAAATCCAAATATATTTTCAAGATTTGCTGTCTTGGTAATGGGCAAGGGAACTTTATGGCCTTAAATGTATATGTCTGTGAAGCTTGATTGCAGTATTTCAATTCCATTGTTAGGTCAAAGTCATGAGTGGATACAAAATACCTGTATCCCCTGGATGCCATGATCGCTATTGATAAGAATAGTCCCACCATGGGGACATTCAGTGTGTTACAACAGCATAGATAATACAATACATAAATACAAAAATTCCAAAGTAGAAAAACCAGCAAAAAAACACCTGAAATTGAGAGGTTTTTGCTGCAGCATATCTGCCGGAATGGTTGTAGATCTTTGGTAGCTTTCAGCCTTTGCATTACAACGATTGAAAACCATGGGTGGGATCTACTGGTAGAATTGACATGTTACCACAAAGTATAATGACCCCCTTATGCCTCTATATATTATAAAACCCCCGTATACCCCTACAGTATAATGTGCCCATACAGTACAGAAAAATGCCCCTTAATTATTTCCCCTTTGTGCCCCATACAGCAGATTAGCCCACTTACACCTCCATATAACAGCCCTCTATGCCCCCATATAATGGCCACTTATATTCCCATACAGTATAGTGCCCTCATATAATGGTCCTGTATGCCCCTTATAGAATGCTCCTATATGCTTCCACAGGCCCCTATACAATACAATGACCTGTTATTCCTGCCCCCACCCCCTGCATTACAGGGAGCGAACAGTAACTGACCACATTTGTTCTTAGAAGAAGGTGCTAGGGCAGTCTTAGTATGAAGATCCAGCCATTTTATGAATGAAGTGAGAGATAATGGAGTGGTAACTGTACTGTTACTGCTTACTTAATGCTCTTAGCTTCTTGGACTTTGGCACCACCACACTTAACCCTCTCAGCGTCGGAGCAGGAAAGCCAGTGGTAACAGTGGAAAGAGCACTTCCATCTGTACTGAAACCGAGTAAGCTCTCTCACTTGTCCATATGAGCCCTGGTTGCTATCTAGAGAGGAAAGCCTTCACCTGTCTAAAGCTAAGTTCCACATAACAGCATATCATTTTGCATAGGATCGGCTTCTTTTCGAAGCTTCTTTTTGTTGTATTTGAGCGTCATGACATTTTTTTTTTCATTTCTCGGAACAAGCTTTTTGTTCTCACCTTGCAGTTTTACCACCCCCTCACATTGTGCTGCATAGTCCAATAATGTGTAGCTCTTTTTCTAAGAAGGAATGCATCATTTAGAAACACACCCAGAATTTAGTTTGCCTTTCACTAGAAAAGAATATAGAATTCTAAAAGGAAATAGAAAATATTTGTGACAACTACAGTGAGACAAGAATGACATCTGTGTATTTAGTAAGAGACCAAAAATTACAAAGCAGGTTTTCGTTTCACAGGTGTTTCTACTATATTTTGACTAGTACCGGTGTAATGGCCGCCCATGGAACTATTGTGCCTATGGTTAAAATCTGCAAACTTGAAACATTCGTGTGGGCAGTGCGCGGCAAGCACATGGACCCCATTATAGTCTATGGGGTCCAAGTGCTTTTACAGCAAAGCGCTTAAAATTGCGGTTGTATTCCGTGCAAGGGGACTCCATGAGGACCCTAACCAGACGGAATACATAATCTAGTGTGAACCAGGGGTAAGGGACCTATTTAAACGCTTAGGAAGCCTTTGCAGCTGTTGTTGGGTTAATTATTCTAATTTTCTGAAATAATGACTTTTGGGTTTTCCTTGGCTCTGTAATGACTCAATATAATATATGTGTTATGAATTACTAAAAAAATTACTTTTTGATGATATTCTAATTGATTGAGATGCACTTGTATTACATATAACTATATGACAACTGCCTACCTTTTCATTGAATGAAATATTTTAGTTATATACCTTTTTTCTGTAAACAAATTCTTTCAACATTTTATAGCAATTCACAATTTGTAACATGCTATTATTACCTCTATATTTCAGAGTGGGGCAGATTTATTAAGACTGGTGTTTTGTACGCCGATTTTAATAAAGGCCCTTACACGCATAGGGCAAAAGTGATTTCCGTTATAACTCCTAGCAGAAAAATAATGTGAGTTATTTTTTGGTGCAAAGATTGTCCTTGCACCAAATAAAAGGCACTATATCTTTTTACAGCAGTTCTTAGGCACAGTGGGGCAGATAAATTATCTCATATTTACTTTTGCTACAACAAAAATTGATTTTTTTTTCTACAACTTGTGGTCACAGCCTAAATTACAGTTCACAAAATAGGTCATTTAAATTCCTCTTATGGTCAGGGTCCCATGTGGCGTAAAGCAGTGTGGCAAGAACCGTGGCGTTTTACAGTCCCTGCAAAGTGGACGGGATTCTAGTCTATAACTTACATTAACTATTCAACCATAATTAAAGAGTTTATTTTTCTAAATGTATTTTCTTCCATTATAATAAGCTATAGATTATTTTTAAAGAATGCTTTGTACAAGAAGATGTTAGAACTTGTCTGTCTTAATGCTATTCAAATGCTTTTATTCATAGAAGCAGAAGACATTCTGAAAAATCTGGTGAACATTTTTGTCTGACCATTAGGTTTTTCTAATAATGTATCTTGTTGCACTGCTGGTTCTCTGGGGGGAAAAAACAGCTTTGTACTCATTGAGCTGTTTTAATGCAGAGAATTGCCAACCTTATTAGACGATATGCTACAATGGTTTGCCAAAAACATTTACCATTTTTTTGTATTTTGAAATGTTCTATGCATCTATGAATAAACAGATATGTATATTGAATATTGAATATATTGAATATTGAATATATTGTATATGAGCATGCAATCTATTTAGCTACTTGACCTGGATTGGCTGCTTAGCCTACCCTTGTATCCCCTATACTATGTGCCATGATTTCTTTACTGCATGAGGAAAGATTTGAGAAAGATTCCATGTGTCATATTGCACCCCTTCAGGCGCTGCATCAGGTACAACACAGTAAACTGACATTGCTTGCAGTGTTCCTTTAAAGTAGCCCTATCATTAGGTAGACTATGGTTATTTAAAGGCATCCTATTTGCTACCCACAAGATGCCCTTTTTGCGGGAAGCAACCACCTGTGAGAAGAAAATACAGACTTTATTGTATCTCATAAATGCGGTCATTTATTCTTGCGTTTCATGTCCATTTTCAAGAGTGGTAAATGTAAGGCTGGCATACCCGATTATGGCTGTGGCTACAAGTCTACAAATTATATTCAATTTACTGAATTTGTAGCTGAAGTTTTCCGGATGTATCAAAGGCGACTTTTTAAAATAGTTGCAAAAATTGTCACAATCTAACTCCAGTAAGGAGGTGACATAGAAAGTGGAGTAATATCACCATGTTCGCCTAGATTCACCGTGAAACTCAGTGTGTGTACGTACCAGATTTACCGGCCCGAACATCATGCTGTCCCAAAGCAATTATAGTACAGGACATTATGACAGTGGGAGGCAGGGACTCTATCAGCATACCTAACTATATTGCTAGAAGTCTTTCTCCCGGCATGATGTCTGGGCTGATAAAACCAGCGAACACACAGACCGATTTTGCTCAATTTTTTAACAGTTTTAGCTCCCTTTGGCCACAATGTGACTCCAGTCACTAAATTGAGTGTAGGAGTCACAGGATGACGCAGCAGTCGAAGCCAAAGTTGGCGTGTAGTCCTAATTTAGACAGAAGCTGTAGATAATAATAAATTTTATTTATATAGCGCCAACACATTCCGCAGTGCTGTACAAATTGTAGGGTTCAAATACAGACAGAAAGATACATTACAAAGAAAGTCATTTCACACAATGGGACTGAGGGCCCTGCTCGCCAGAGCTTACAATCTATGAGGTCGAGGGGTTGACACAAGAGGTAGCAGGGGCGGCATTGCTTATGCAGAGGTCAGACACTTTTGTAATAGAGGTTACTGTAATCATGCCATGTATAAGTGCACTTTGGTTAATCTGCACTTCGGTTAAGATGCAATTTGGTTGAGGGTTGGTTCACACTAGCACTTGTATTCCGTCCGCAAGGAATCTGCATGGAGACCCCCCCCCCCCCCCCCCGGACGGAATGCAATCGCAATTGCAAGCGATGTGCTTGTAAAGCACATGGAGCCCATAGACTATAATGGGCTCCGTGTGCTTGCCGTGCACTGCCCATACAAATGAATTGTGCGCGGCAAGCACTCAGAGCCCATTATAGTCTATGGGCTCCGTGTGCTTAACTGCACAGCGCTTACATTAGCGTTGGTATTCCGTTTGGGGGGGGGTCTTCATGTGGACTCCTTGTGGACGGGGGACGAACTCTAATGTGAACCGGGCATAAGATGCATGGTGCAAATGAAATGCCTCCTGCATTTGAAAAATCAAAAAAGTCACTTAGCAGTGTTACAAGAAGTAGTAGTGTAGCCTTGGCCTTATGAAGGGCTTGTTATGTTGCTTTTTTGTTGGGGAAAAAGGACATGGTTTATCTGTAACAACATTTTATGATTTATGACATGGGCCCTTTAAAAAAAAAAAAAAAAGTGCGAAATAAGGGCAACTGCACTACAGTACAAGGGCAGCATAAAAAACCCCACAATTCTGATAGCAGTGGAATCCCGATTTCCTTAAGGTGAATGTGTGCAAGATTTATTAGTACTGTTTAGTAAATTAGGTGCATGGAAATACTTCTCATGTGAAAGGTGTACACAGCTAAAATGGGGCAAAAAAGATGTAAATGATAAACTTCCTATATGATAAATCCTCAGGTGTTTCATAGTCTCATACTAGAGAATAGCAAACACATATGCTGTACGATACCTGTGATATTATTGAGACTGGGTTTACATGCTGCTTTTTTGTTGAAGAGCTGTATGCGGTTTTTAATTGCAGTTATGCATGGCACATGTCACTATGTAGATCACTGGTATATTGACAGCCATGCAGGAAAGCCACTATTTAGATCCTTTTTTCTTACATCTGTTTAATGGAAATATCTGTTTACATAGACATGGGTGGTAAAAAAAAAAAAAAAAAAGGTTGTTGCCGTCCGTTTTTTTGGGATGGACACGAACGGATGGTATACTACATTTTTATGTCCTTAAAAAAATGGACTTAAACTTTTTTTTTTTTTTTTAATATTGATGTTTATGTAAACAGGTGATCTGTGTCATCTTTTTGCAGCTGGTTTTAACTGGATGTGCTATACAGGGATGTAAGAAAAACCTGATCTGAATGGAGCGTGAGATGTATAGTAACACGTGCTGCATGCAGTTCTTCAGCAAGAATGCACAGTGTAAACCCAGCCTCAGCGGGTAAAACTTTAATTGTTCTCCACAATTGAGAAAACACTGACACATATGATGGGATAACCCCACATGTAAAGCCACTGAGGATCCCTGACTATATGATTATAGTGAGCTACTCACGCAGGTATTTTAGTTTACCTTTAGGCTATGCTCATTCATTGGAAGGTTTGTGGCTGTAACACAAGTTACAAATGCTTAAATGCCGGCGGGTACATGGCATACCAGTTGGCAGCGTTACACAGAGAACTTGTTTGTTCAGATACACACTATAAATCATTTTACATTTTTTCTAATGTTTACTTTGCAATACAATATTAGTTGGATTTTTTTTTTATTTCACTGAAGTCCCTGCTTCCAAAGATTTTAGGTTTTTTAGTTATTAAAGGAGTTTTACTAGATTAGAAATTAGGGTTTTTTTTTTTGTTTTTTTTTAAGTTACTCATAATTGAAGGACTTAATCTTTCCTGCATTTTCATATTATTTCCTGGACGATCTATATAAGAGTAAGGCTGCATTCACACTGAGTAACGCTGGCGTTTTTTGTGCTTATTTTTGCACATAGCGCCGCGTTAACGCCGCATATATGCCGCGTTAACACCGGTCAACGCCACCGCAAAATAGCGCGGCGTTAACGCGGCGTTAACGTGGCGCTACGCGGCATTAACGCGGCGCTATGTGCAAAAATAAGCACAAAAAACGCCAGCATTACTCAGTGTGAATGCAGCCTAAGAGGGTTTTTTTCTACGACTTTCTGCTTCCATTATACCTATAGGGAAACCACCAGGTATGACAGTTTTGGAAATTGCAGCATTGCCACTTCACATATTTTTCTGCAATGTGTGGATGGGATTTGCATTGAGTGTAAAACACTGCGGTTTTTGCCCCGGTCTTAGACTAATGATCCCACATAGTGAACTGCAGCCAAAAACCTGCATTGCGATAAAAACCATGGTAGAAACGCATTGCGGTTTTTCCCACAAAATGAAGGCTGGGGCCCACGTAGTATTTCCATAGCGTACCGTAGCGGTTCCACTTCTATTTACCTATCTGTGAAAAGTGCGATTTTTCCTGCAACGCTTTTTGGCTGCGGGCAGCTACATGGGGCTTTGGCTTAATTTTAGACAATGTAGGACTTTATTCTGTAAGTGGGTAAGGGTTACAGGTATATTGAATCTCACCTACTATGCTGCAATGTAAATCACTGTGTGTTTGAGGCTGGAGCACCATATACATAGCATAAACCGCGGCATTTTACAGTAACTGCAAATTGGATGGGAATCTGGCTAATCCCATCCACACATTGCAGAAAAAGATACACAGTGGACATGCTGAAAAGAACAGAAGTGGAAATGCTGCAATTTCAAAAACCGTTGCGTTTTTGTAAATCATAGCAATTCAATTATACCTACGGAAATGCTGGCATTTTCTATACAGATATAATTGATGCAGAAAGTCCTCAAAGTAAAATGCTGCAGATGGTGCGAAAATTGCTGTTGGAAGAACCACGATGCATTTCTGACGCAATTTTCCCTGCAGTACTCTTTGGAAGCAACCCACAGCCTGGCGCCTTAGCCTAAAGAAATACTTCCAGGATTTCATCCTTTGCGGTATGGTAATATTACCTGAAAGACATCATAATTATAACCTATCCATTTTCTGAACCCAGAGGGTGTCCTCATTCTAACATTCTGTATAGGGTTTCATGTTAGACCTTGTCATTTATTTGACTAATTCAACATAATTTGATCTTTTATGAAATCTAGGTAAGAGCTGGTGTAGATTTCCATTCTAACTCACGCCAGCATTATAATAAATCAGTCAGGGGATTTGCAGATCAGGGCTTGTGGCCCTTGTGCCAAACATGTGCTTCAATATCATTCCTCTATGCCACAAACTGGCATCGAGGAGATAATGAATTTCCCCCTGCATGAAAGGATGCATTGCATTTACATTTCTATTAACAGCTTAAGCTTCTATTAATACAGAAAAAAGGTCTAATGATAGATTTATATATTCAGCTTTATTACATAACAGCAAGTTAAGCTAATTAGACATGCTATAAATTGATTATAAAACTTATTACATTCACAAATGTGGTATAAGAACCTCCTAAGCTGTAGTTCATATGACTCATGATAGGTTTTCACATAACCATTGCTAGGAGGTATGGTCTTACTGCAGAAGGATTCCCAGGTTGTAGCCCCCAAAGCAGTAGTAAATTAGCACTGACAGAGCTGGGGTATGGTCCAAAATTGAGTCAGGGTTTCCCACTACAAAAACTGACAGGACACTACCAGTCAAGGGATGAAACTGGAGTGAGGTCAGAAGTGGAACTCAGGTTAACGCTACAATTATCAGACACAGCAGACAAGTGCTTAGTCAGTAACAAGGCCAAGGTCAAGATCAGTAATGGTGCAACAGGTAAAAGTCATAGCATCCAAAGGACAGGATCTGGGTCAATAGAAATGGCACAGGGACAGGAAAGCATGGCAGGACAGTTTCCCCCTTCAATAGGCATCATTTTTGAGTGAAGATTGTCCTGGAATCCCATCACCGCTAGACCGCCAGAATGGAATGATATAGGGTCTGTAGCACGGATTAGAAGGCATTGCTGGAAAATAAAGTTTGGTTACCTATCAACTGGATGTATCCATTAGGAGGAGCTGTGCCATTCACCAGTGTATAGCAATGGAGCAGGGTCAGTTGAGTAACAAAGTCAACTTCAAATTTTAATTTTATTACAAAAATCTGCTGCAAATATGCAACATAACAAAAATGCTGTGAATTTGAGAATCTGCTGCATGATCTAAAATCAGTGCAGGTATTTTATAGCTACATGTAAATAGGCTTTTGAGAACACTAATATCATCATGCTGTATCCAAGAATCTGCCATGTCTGTATGTGACCTAACAAGGGAATTCTCCATATTATCTGCACTAGGGACATGCATATAGTATTTGCACAAATTCTGAGACAATGTCTTGTCTTCTATGTACAACGTCTTGGAATTTTCTATAGCGTTTACCACTTTAGCAATGTATTATTTCAGTGTTCTGTTCAAACTATGTAGATGATGCTTTACATGATACTTACTATTATTTGTCTTTCCTTGGCAGGTTACTATGGTGAGGGTGTAAATGCCATCATTGTGTTTGCTGCCTGTTTTCTGCCGGACAGCAGCCGAGCTGACTACAATTATGTCATGGAAAATCTTTTCCTGTAAGTACTTCCCATAAACACGGTCACACTCTTTATTGTGACAAGCAGTCTGCAACAATCTGGCACAATCTTTAAGAAAACATGTGGTCTCAGTTTATTTGGACGACGAATACAGTACGTAATTTCTTACTAAAGAGTAAAAGATCAAAATGATAGGTGTGGGTATAGGGAGAATAATAACGTACTGTATATAGTTAATAGTTAGAGATGAGCGAACACTAAAATGTTCGAGGTTCGAAATTCGATTCGAACAGCCGCTCACTGTTCGAGTGTTCGAATGGGTTTCGAACCCCATTATAGTCTATGGGGAACATAAACTCGTTAAGGGGGAAACTCAAATTCGTGTCTGGAGGGTCACCAAGTCCACTATGACACCCCAGGAAATGATACCAACACCCTGGAATGACACTGGGACAGCAGGGGAAGCATGTCTGGGGGCATAAAAGTCACTTTATTTCATGGAAATCCCTGTCAGTTTGCGATTTTCGCAAGCTAACTTTTCCCCATAGAAATGCATTGGCCAGTGCTGATTGGCCAGAGTACGGAGCTCGACCAATCAGCGCTGGCTCTGCTGGAGGAGGCGGAGTCTAAGATCGCTCCACACCAGTCTCCATTCAGGTCCGACCTTAGACTCCGCCTCCTCCAGCAGAGCCAGCGCTGATTGGCCGAAGGCTGGCCAATGCATTCCTAGTCAGTTTTGCTCAACTACACATCTGATGCACACTCGGCACTGCTACATCAGATGTAGCAATCTGATGTAGCAGAGCCGAGGGTGCACTAGAACCCCTGTGCAAACTCAGTTCACGCTAATAGAATGCATTGGCCAGCGCTGATTGGCCAATGCATTCTATTAGCCCGATGAAGTAGAGCTGAATGTGTGCGCTAAGCACACACATTCAGCACTGCTTCATCACGCCAATACAATGCATTAGCCAGTGCTGATTGGCCAGAGTACGGAATTCGGCCAATCAGCGCTGGCTCTGCTGGAGGAGGCGGAGTCTAAGGTCGGACCTGAATGGAGACTGGTGTGGAGCGATCTTAGACTCCGCCTCCTCCAGCAGAGCCAGCGCTGATTGGCCGAATTCCGTACTCTGGCCAATCAGCGCTGGCCAATGCATTCTATTAGCCCGATGAAGTAGAGCTGAATGTGTGTGCTTAGGACACACATTCAGCTCTACTTCATCGGGCTAATAGAATGCATTGGCCAATCAGCGCTGGCCAATGCATTCTATTAGCTTGATGAAGCAGAGTGTGCACAAGGGTTCAAGCGCACCCTCGGCTCTGATGTAGCAGAGCTGAGGATGCACAAGGGTTCAAGTGCACCCTCGGCTCTCCTACATCAGAGCCGAGGGTGCGCTTGAACCCTTGTGCAGCCTCGGCTCTGCTACATCAGAGCCGAGGGTGCGCTTGAACCCTTGTGCACACTCTGCTTCATCAAGCTAATAGAATGCATTGGCCAGCACTGATTGGCCAGAGTACGGAATTCGGCCAATCAGCGCTGGCCAATGCATCCCTATGGGAAAAAGTTTATCTCACAAAAATAAATTACACACCCGATAGAGCCCCAAAAAGTTATTTTTAATAACATTCCCCCCTAAATAAAGGTTATCCCTAGCTATCCCTGCCTGTACAGCTATCCCTGTCTCATAGTCACAAAGTTCACATTCTCATATGACCCGGATTTGAAATCCACTATTCGTCTAAAATGGAGGTCACCTGATTTCGGCAGCCAATGACTTTTTCCAATTTTTTTCAATGCCCCCGGTGTCGTAGTTCCTGTCCCACCTCCCCTGCGCTGTTATTGGTGCAAAAAAGGCGCCAGGGAAGGTGGGAGGGGAATCGAATTTTGGCGCACTTTACCACGCGGTGTTCGATTCGATTCGAACATGGCGAACACCCTGATATCCGATCGAACATGTGTTCGATAGAACACTGTTCGCTCATCTCTATTAATAGTAAGAACATAAAACTTGTATAACTTTATACATGTGATATTTCTTCTACAAACACATACAACAAAATATGTTCTGAACAATATAAACGTTCTAATATCAGTATTATTTAGGGTTAATTTATGTCATGCAAATGATTAGAATATAGCCGTGCCAGTGCTGGAATCTGGAAATGATCCAGAAAACATGGCGTGTGAGTAAGCTACAAATTCTAGCGATTTGCTTTCTGAAATGAAAATGTATCGCATGGTAACCTAATGCCACACTTGGTCTTACCCTTTGTTTAAAACAAATACACATGGGTTGAGGAAATGGGGTAGATGCTGGCAAAATGGACAGGTAAGAGAAAAAGAATGTAAAGTCCATCTAGCTTGTCCTTACATATTATTCATTTTTACTTAAACTTTTAAAGGTGAACAGTTTTCCCACCTCCATCTTCCAAAATCCAATGTTTAAATTTTTTTCTGTTTGACATATCAGGGCTTATTCAGTGCATGACAAGTTGTACTTTTATTTGGCACCATTTTGTGCTACGTACAGATGTAGCAGAGTTGGCCCGAACTTTTGCAATTGTCTAAATAATGAAACGTCATTGTAAAACTTCTTTCCACTGACTTTTCATTGGTATTGTGTTCTATGATAAAATATCTCGCTGCAGCAGTTTAACAAATTCCAAAACTTTGGGTTAACTCATCTGTATAATGTTTGGTTTGGGATTCTGTGAGGCTGTGGCACAAATGGGGAAATTATTACTATGTGGGGGACATTTACAGGGGAAGGGGAATGATAGGAAGCTTGTGTTCACAGATATTTTGTGTACTAGTCTTCATATACCCGAAGAGAAAAGGAAATAGAAATGTAAATTCTGCTAAAATGTATGAGTAGTAGAGATGAGCGAACAGTGTTCTATCGAACACATGTTCGATCGGATATCAGGCTGTTCGATGTGTTCGATTCGAATCGAACATCACGTGGCAAACTCCAAAAAAATTCGATTCCCCTCCCGCCTTCCCTGGCGCTTTTTTGCACCAATAACAGCGCAGGGGAGGTGGGACAGGAACTACGACACCGGAGGCATCGAAAAAATCGGAAAACGTCATTGGCTGCCGAAATCAGGTGACCTCCTTTTTAGACGAATAGTGGATTTCAAATCCGGGTCATATGAGAATGTGAACTTTGTGACTAAGAGACAGGGATAGCTGTACAGGCAGGGATAGCTAGGGATAACCTTTATTTAGGTAGGAATGTTATTAAAAATAACTTTTTGGGGCTCTATCGGGTGTGTAATTGTGATTTTTGTGACATAAACTTTTTCCAATAGGAATGCATTGGACAGCGCTGATTGGCCAGAGTACGGAACTCGACTAATCAGCGCTGGCTCTGCTGGAGAAGGCGGAGTCTAAGATTGCTCCACACCAGTCTCCATTCAGGTCCGACCTTAGACTCCGCCTCCTCCGGCAGAGCCAGCGCTGATTGGCCGAAGGCTGGCCAATGCATTCCTATTGGTAGCAGTGCTGAGCCAGTTCTGCTCAACTACACCGTGTGCCGGTCAGCCCATCTGATATAGCAGAGCCGAGTGTGTGATGTAGCAGAGCCGAGTGTGTGATATAGCAGAGCCGAGTGTGAATATAGGAATCCATAGGAATGCATTGGCCAGCGCTGATTGGCCAGAGTACGGAATTCGACCAATCAGCGCTGGCTCTGCCGGAGGAGGCGGAGTCTAAGGTCGGACCTGAATGGAGACTGGTGTGGAGCGATCTTAGACTCCGCCTCCTCCAGCAGAGCCAGCGCTGATTGGTCGAATTCCGTACTCTTGCCAATCAGCGCTGGCCAATGCAATGACAGGGATGACAGGGATTTCCATGCAATCAGCCCATCTGATATAGCAGAGCCGAGTGTGTGATGTAGCAGAGCCGAGTGTGTGATGTAGCAGAGTCGAGTGTGCACACTCGGCTCTGCTACATCTGATGTGTCGGTCAGCCCATCTGATATAGCAGAGCCGAGTGTGTGATGTAGCAGAGCCGAGTGTGCACACTCGGCTCTGCTACATCTGATGTGCCGGTCAGCCCATCTGATATAGCAGAGCCGAGTGTGTGATGTAGCAGAGCCGAGTGTGAATATAGGAATCCATAGGAATGCATTGGCCAGCGCTGATTGGCCAGAGTACGGAATTCGACCAATCAGCGCTGGCTCTGCCGGAGGAGGCGGAGTCTAAGGTTGGACCTGAATGGAGACTGGTGTGGAGCGATCTTAGACTCCGCCTCCTCCAGCAGAGCCAGCGCTGATTGGTCGAATTCCGTATTCTGGCCAATCAGCGCTGGCCAATGCATTTCTATGGGGAAAAGTTAGCTTGCGAAAATCGCAAGCTGACAGGGATTTCCATGAAATAAAGTGACTTTTATGCCCCCAGACATGCTTACCCTGCTGTCCCAGTGTCATTCCAGGGTGTTGGTATCATTTCCTGGGGTGTCATAGTGGACTTGGTGACCCTCCAGACACGGATTTGGGTTTCCCCCTTAACGGATGTACGGAGTACGGAATTCGACCAATCAGCGCTGGCTCTGCCGGAGGAGGCGGAGTCTAAGGTCGGACCTGAATGGAGACTGGTGTGGAGCGATCTTAGACTCCGCCTCCTCCAGCAGAGCCAGCGCTGATTGGTCGAATTCCGTATTCTGGCCAATCAGCGCTGGCCAATGCATTTCTATGGGGAAAAGTTAGCTTGCGAAAATCGCAAGCTGACAGGGATTTCCATTAAATAAAGTGACTTTTATGCCCCCAGACATGCTTCCCCTGCTGTCCCAGTGTCATTCCAGGGTGTTGGTATCATTTCCTGGGGTGTCATAGTGGACTTGGTGACCCTCCAGACACGAATTTGAGTTTCCCCCTTAACGAGTATATGTTCCCCATAGACTATAATGGGGTTCGAAACACGTTCGAACACACGAACAGTGAGCGGCTGTTCGAATCGAATTTCGAACCTCGAACATTTTAGTGTTCGCTCATCTCTAATGAGTAGGATACAAGAAGAAGTTGCGTAGGGGCACCTAGTAGAGCTTTTGCTGCAGAGAGGCACAGGAAATTATGTTGAGGAAAATTTCATCTTACGGAGAAGCTCTGAAGTTCCAGCCTGAGCTGCAGATAAACCCGCTTGTCAATATTGCATCTGCTGCAGCAAAGAACACCTTGGAAAAAACTGCATCACCAATTTTTGTTATAGTGCTTCCTATCTTATCACTAATGTTAGGTTCACACTAGCAGTCGCATTACTGTTCTTCAGGTCTGCTTAGGGACCCGAAAAACTTTTACCCTTAGTAGTCTGGGTGAGATGTACACCCCCTCCATTACCTGACCAGTCATCGGCTTACATATCACCCCTCTTCTCCAGACCAGAGGGCTGGGCATTTGTGGCCATCATACAATGGAACCGTGACAGGGCATCAGCATTTCCCAATAATTTCCCAGGTTTATGCTCCACACTGAAAGAAAAATTTTGCAAGGATAGGAACCATCTGGTAACCCTGGCATTTCTGTCCTTATTCATTTTCATCCATGTAAGGGGAGCATGGTCAGTTATTAATTGAAACTTTCTCCCCAGGAGGTAATACCTCAGAGCATCCAGCGCCCACTTAATGGCCAAACATTCCCTCTCTACAATGGCGTAGTTTTTCTCTGCAGGAGACAGCTTCCTGCTCAGGTACATTACTGGATGCTCCTCACCATTTACAACCTGGGACAGCACTGCTCCTAGACCTGCATTTGAGGCATCTGTCTGCACCAAGAACTCTTTTTTTAAAGTCAGGGGCTATCAGCACTGGCTGCTGGCAAAGAGCTAACTTTAGCTTCTGGAATGCCTCCTCTGCCTCTGGTGTCCAGTGGATCATCACTGACTTCCCAGGTTTCGTCAGGTCAGTGAGAGGAGCTGCAATAGAGGCAAAGTTTGGCACAAACCTCCGATAGTAGCCAGCAATGCCAAGAAATGCCCTGACTTGCTTCTTGGTCAGTGGTCTTGTCCAGTTTTGTATTGCCTCCACCTTATTGATTTGGGGCTTTATTACCCCTTTGCCAATGACATAGCCTAGGTACTTGGCCTCCTCCAGCCCTAAAGCACATTTCTCAGGGTTGATAGTAAGGCCTGCCTCACTTATGGAGTCCAGTACTGCCTGCACCTTACAGAGATGACTTCCCTAGTCTGGGCTATGAATGACCACATCGTCCAGGTAAGCCGCTGCGTAGTCACGATGTGGCTGCAAGATCTGGTCCATCAACCTCTGAAAGGTACCAGGAGCTCCATGCAGTCCAAATGGCATAACCCTGTATTAGAACAGTCCTTCTGGAACAACAAAGGCAGTTTTCTCCTTGGCTTTCTTAGACAAAGGTATTTGCAAGTAACCTTTTGTAAGGTCCAGTGTAGTTATGTACCTGGAATTACCCAACTTCTCAATGAGCTCATCAACCCTGAGCATGGGATAAGCGTCAAACTTTGAAATCTCATTCAATTTTCTAAACTCATTGCAAAACCTCCAAGTACCATTGGGCTTTGGTATCAATACAATTGGGTTAGACCACTCACTTTTGGACTCCTCAATCGCTCCTAACACCAGCATGTGCTTAACCTCAGCTGACACTACCTCCCTACGTCCCTTCCAGGTTCTGTCTCTACATGGTGCTCTATCAGATGTGTACGCCCTGGTAGATCAGAGAACTTGCGTCTATTTTTCTGTAGGAACTCTCTTGCCTCCTGTTGCTGGGGCACTGAGAGGGTCTCATTCACACGGACTGGAGGGATTGGTGGCAAAGAATCACCCACCTCTGTATTTGAGGCCACCAAGGATTCCCTCTGGTTCCAGGGCTTAATCAAATTCACATGGTAGATTTGAAAAGGCTTCCTTTTCCCTGGTTGGTGAACCTTATAGTTGACTGGCCCTACTTTTTCCACAATTTCATATGGGTCTTGCCATTGCGCTAAGAACATGCTCTCCACAGTAGGCACCAAAATAAGGACTCTGTCCCCTGGGTTAAACTCTTGGACTCTGGCAGAATGATTGTAAATTCTTCATTGGGCCTCTTGTGCTCTTTGCAGATGTTCTTTTTCAATTGGCATGACTGTTGAAATGCGATCCTGCATTTGAGCTACATGCTCTATGACACTACAGTATGGGGAAGCCTCTGTTTCCCAGGTTTCTTTGGCTATATCTAGTATGCCCCTGGGGTGTCTACCATAGACTAATTCAAAAGGGGAAAACCCTGTAGTTGCTTGTGGAATCTCTCTAATAGAGAACATCAGGTATGGCAACAGGCAATCCCAGTCACGACCATCTTTTTCTACCAACTTTTTAAACATATGCTTGAGAGTCTTATTAAAGCGCTCCACTAACCCATCTGTCTGGGGGTGATACACAGAGGTCCGTATGTGGGTAATTTTAAACAGCTTGCATAGCTCTTTCATAACCTTTGACATGAACGGTGTGCCTTGGTCGGTCAGTATCTCTTTAGGTATGCCTGTCTTTGAAAACATATAGAATAACTCACGGGCAATACTTTTTGATATTTGATACTTTTTTTTCGTATTACGCAAGGGATAGCGAGTAGTGTAATCAGGATAGCGAGTAGTGTAATCTAAGACAACCAGAATATATTGGTGACCTCTAGCTGACTTGACTATTGGACCGACATGTCCATACCAATCCTTTCAAAAGGCACTTCAATGATGGGCAGGGGGACCAAGGCACTACAGAAATGTGGGGCTGGGGCATGTACCTGACATAAAGGACAGGACACACAGTAGTCTTTCACTTCCTTGTACATGTCTGGTCAATAAAATCTTTGGAGAATCCTCTCCTGTGTTTTCTCTACCCCTAGGTGTCCCCCAAGCACATGATTATGGGCCATATCAAGTACCATACGGTGGTATGGCTTTGGTACAAGAAGCTGCTCCACAATTTCCCCATTACTTTTTGCAACCCAATACAAGAGGTCATTATTCATAGCAAAATGTGGGAATTGGTGGTCAGCATCAGGTTCCTGAGGCACATTGTTAACAACTGTCACATTATCACAAGCATTAGCAAGAGTGGGATTTCTCAATTGTGCAGTACCAAAATTATCCCATGAGACTTCTAATTCAGGTATTAGGCTCAGGAGCTGGTGAAGAGGCATCATCTTCCTCTCCAGCTAGGATCTATAATGGAAAGGTGTTGCTCTCCTCATGCACTTTAGGTGTAGGCGGGGCTTCCACCTTTGGCTGTGTGATTGCACCTTTTCCCCACAAATCCCAGAACAAAGGGAAATCACGTCCCAAAATCACATTATGCATAAGGTTTTTTACAACACGCACTTCATAATAAACAGATCCTACTATAGTCTCTATTGTGACTTTGGACATGGGGTAGTCTTTGACATGGATGCAACAAAAACTCATACGTTTGTCCGGGATAAAGTCCCCTGCTATCAAGCTGGCATGCACCAGAGTGACCAGGCTACCAGAGTCTAACAACGCCTGGACAGAATGGCCATTCACCACAACTTGGCAGACCTGAGGCCCAGTCTCTAATCCTGGTGCACAGACAGGTCTGGCAAATAATGATCGACGCCCACCAGCGTCACAGTCCATTGGCTCAGAGGTGAATGGGCACTTGGCAGCAATAAGTCCCCGCTCATGGCATCTCCAACACAGTACCAGGCCTGGTTTCTCCAGCAGAAAGTCCCTTCGTGGGCTGGTGGACTGCCTAGAAAACACATCTCAAGCTCTTTTCCCTCCGCCCTCAAATAACGGAACATGGGTTCTGTTGGGTTTCCATCATGGTGCCATCATTTTACCATATAAAACAGAGCAGTATGCTGTTGTATTTTGCTGAATATTTTGATGGAAATTGCAATGTAGGCTCATAATAACTTCCAGTGCAGATCTAAATACCGCTCAGGAGATATATGCCAGCTCTGTGATATCTATCTATGCTCATATATAGTGTTTTGGTGTGTTTTACCCTTTTATTCTAGATATGTTATAAGTACATTGGAACTCATGGTAGCAGAGGACTATATGATTGTTTACTTAAATGGAGCTACACCCAGAAGGAAGATGCCAGGACTCGGATGGATGAAGAAATGTTATCAAATGATAGATAGACGGTGAGTAACAATGGAGAGTTTTTTAAACATTTAGTCTGGTTATTGATATATGATGTATGATATATTGATGATAGTTAGAGATGAGCGAACAGTGTTCTATCGAACTCATGTTCGATCGGATATTAGGCTGTTCGGCATGTTCGAATCGAATCGAACACCGCGTGGTAAAGTGCGCCATTACTCGATTCCCCTCCCACCTTCCCTGGCGCCTTTTTTGCTCCAATAACAGCGCTGGGTAGGTGGGACAGGAACTACGACACCGGTGACGTTGAAAAAAGTAGGCAAAACCCATTGGCTGCCGAAAACATGTGACCTCTAATTTAAAAGAACAGCGACGCCCAGCTTCGCGTCATTCTGAGCTTGCAATTCACCGAGGACGGAGGTTTCCGTCCAGCTAGCTAGGGCTTAGATTCTGGGTAGGCAGGGACAGGCTAGGATAGGAAGGAGAAGACAACCAACAGCTCTTGTAAGAGCTAAATTCCAGGGAGAAGCTTGTCAGTGTAACGTGGCACTGACGGGCTCAATCGCCGCAACCCAGCTTTCCCAGGATCCTGAATGGAATACACTGTCAGTGTATTCCCGTATACCCGATATATACCCCGATACCCGTTCCAACGGTGTGCCCCCCCACCTTCACCCCAGAAATACCCTGCAAGTCCCCTAGCAATAGAATTGGGGCTATATACACCCACAATTTTTACTACTGGTATACAGTGCCATTGTCTGACTGGGAATTCAAAGAATATATTGGGAATACAAATACCCTCATTTCTTGCTACTGCCATATAGTGCCAGTTTCTGACTGGTAATTCAAAGAATATATTGGGGTTACGTGCACCCACAATTTTTACTACTGGTATACAGTGCCATTGTCTGACTGGGAATTCAAAGAATATATTGGGAATACAAATACCCTCATTTCTTGCTACTGCCATATAGTGCCAGTGTCTGACTGGGAATTCAAAGAATATATTGGGGTTACGTGCACCCACAATTTTTACTACTGGTATACAGTGCCATTGTCTGACTGGGAATTCAAAGAGTATATTGGGAATACAAATACCCTCATTTCTTGCTACTGCCATATAGTGCCAGTTTCTGACTGGGAATTCAAAGAATATATTGGGGTTACGTGCACCCACAATTTTTACTACTGGTATACAGTGCCATTGTCTGACTGGGAATTCAAAGAGTATATTGGGAATACAAATACCCTCATTTCTTGCTACTGCCATATAGTGCCAGTGTCTGACTGGGAATTCAAAGAATATATTGGGGTTACGTGCACCCACAATTTTTACTACTGGTATACAGTGCCATTGTCTGACTGGGAATTCAAAGAGTATATTGGGAATACAAATACCCTCATTTCTTGCTACTGCCATATAGTGCCAGTTTCTGACTGGGAATTCAAAGAATATATTGGGGTTACGTGCACCCACAATTTTTACTACTGGTATACAGTGCCATTGTCTGACTGGGAATTCAAAGAATATATTGGGGTTATAAATACCCTCATTTCTTGCTACTGCCATATAGTGCCAGTTTCTGACTGGGAATTCAAAGAATATATTGGGGTTACGTGCACCCACAATTTTTACTACTGGTATACAGTGCCATTGTCTGACTGGGAATTCAAAGAATATATTGGGGTTATAAATACCCTCATTTCTTGCTACTGCCATATAGTGCCAGTTTCTGACTGGTAATTCAAAGAATATATTGGGGTTACGTGCACCCACAATTTTTACTACTGGTATACAGTGCCATTGTCTGACTGGGAATTCAAAGAGTATATTGGGAATACAAATACCCTCATTTCTTGCTACTGCCATATAGTGCCAGTGTCTGACTGGGAATTCAAAGAATATATTGGGGTTACGTGCACCCACAATTTTTACTACTGGTATACAGTGCCATTGTCTGACTGGGAATTCAAAGAGTATATTGGGAATACAAATACCCTCATTTCTTGCTACTGCCATATAGTGCCAGTTTCTGACTGGGAATTCAAAGAATATATTGGGGTTACGTGCACCCACAATTTTTACTACTGGTATACAGTGCCATTGTCTGACTGGGAATTCAAAGAGTATATTGGGAATACAAATACCCTCATTTCTTGCTACTGCCATATAGTGCCAGTGTCTGACTGGGAATTCAAAGAATATATTGGGGTTACGTGCACCCACAATTTTTACTACTGGTATACAGTGCCATTGTCTGACTGGGAATTCAAAGAGTATATTGGGAATACAAATACCCTCATTTCTTGCTACTGCCATATAGTGCCAGTTTCTGACTGGGAATTCAAAGAATATATTGGGGTTACGTGCACCCACAATTTTTACTACTGGTATACAGTGCCATTGTCTGACTGGGAATTCAAAGAATATATTGGGGTTATAAATACCCTCATTTCTTGCTACTGCCATATAGTGCCAGTTTCTGACTGGGAATTCAAAGAATATATTGGGGTTACGTGCACCCACAATTTTTACTACTGGTATACAGTGCCATTGTCTGACTGGGAATTCAAAGAATATATTGGGGTTATAAATACCCTCATTTCTTGCTACTGCCATATAGTGCCAGTTTCTGACTGGTAATTCAAAGAATATATTGGGGTTACGTGCACCCACAATTTTTACTACTGGTATACAGTGCCATTGTCTGACTGGGAATTCAAAGAATATATTGGGGTTATAAATACCCTCATTTCTTGCTACTGCCATATAGTGCCAGTTTCTGACTGGTAATTCAAAGAATATATTGGGGTTACGTGCACCCACAATTTTTACTACTGGTATACAGTGCCATTGTCTGACTGGGAATTCAAAGAGTATATTGGGAATACAAATACCCTCATTTCTTGCTACTGCCATATAGTGCCAGTGTCTGACTGGGAATTCAAAGAATATATTGGGGTTACGTGCACCCACAATTTTTACTACTGGTATACAGTGCCATTGTCTGACTGGGAATTCAAAGAGTATATTGGGAATACAAATACCCTCATTTCTTGCTACTGCCATATAGTGCCAGTTTCTGACTGGGAATTCAAAGAATATATTGGGGTTACGTGCACCCACAATTTTTACTACTGGTATACAGTGCCATTGTCTGACTGGGAATTCAAAGAGTATATTGGGAATACAAATACCCTCATTTCTTGCTACTGCCATATAGTGCCAGTGTCTGACTGGGAATTCAAAGAATATATTGGGGTTACGTGCACCCACAATTTTTACTACTGGTATACAGTGCCATTGTCTGACTGGGAATTCAAAGAGTATATTGGGAATACAAATACCCTCATTTCTTGCTACTGCCATATAGTGCCAGTTTCTGACTGGGAATTCAAAGAATATATTGGGGTTACGTGCACCCACAATTTTTACTACTGGTATACAGTGCCATTGTCTGACTGGGAATTCAAAGAGTATATTGGGAATACAAATACCCTCATTTCTTGCTACTGCCATATAGTGCCAGTGTCTGACTGGGAATTCAAAGAATATATTGGGGTTACGTGCACCCACAATTTTTACTACTGGTATACAGTGCCATTGTCTGACTGGGAATTCAAAGAGTATATTGGGAATACAAATACCCTCATTTCTTGCTACTGCCATATAGTGCCAGTTTCTGACTGGGAATTCAAAGAATATATTGGGGTTACGTGCACCCACAATTTTTACTACTGGTATACAGTGCCATTGTCTGACTGGGAATTCAAAGAGTATATTGGGAATACAAATACCCTCATTTCTTGCTACTGCCATATAGTGCCAGTGTCTGACTGGGAATTCAAAGAATATATTGGGGTTACGTGCACCCACAATTTTTACTACTGGTATACAGTGCCATTGTCTGACTGGGAATTCAAAGAGTATATTGGGAATACAAATACCCTCATTTCTTGCTACTGCCATATAGTGCCAGTTTCTGACTGGGAATTCAAAGAATATATTGGGGTTACGTGCACCCACAATTTTTACTACTGGTATACAGTGCCATTGTCTGACTGGGAATTCAAAGAGTATATTGGGAATACAAATACCCTCATTTCTTGCTACTGCCATATAGTGCCAGTTTCTGACTGGGAATTCAAAGAATATATTGGGGTTACGTGCACCCACAATTTTTACTACTGGTATACAGTGCCATTGTCTGACTGGGAATTCAAAGAATATATTGGGGTTATAAATACCCTCATTTCTTGCTACTGCCATATAGTGCCAGTTTCTGACTGGGAATTCAAAGAATATATTGGGGTTACGTGCACCCACAATTTTTACTACTGGTATACAGTGCCATTGTCTGACTGGGAATTCAAAGAATATATTGGGGTTATAAATACCCTCATTTCTTGCTACTGCCATATAGTGCCAGTTTCTGACTGGTAATTCAAAGAATATATTGGGGTTACGTGCACCCACAATTTTTACTACTGGTATACAGTGCCATTGTCTGACTGGGAATTCAAAGAATATATTGGGGTTATAAATACCCTCATTTCTTGCTACTGCCATATAGTGCCAGTTTCTGACTGGTAATTCAAAGAATATATTGGGGTTACGTGCACCCACAATTTTTACTACTGGTATACAGTGCCATTGTCTGACTGGGAATTCAAAGAGTATATTGGGAATACAAATACCCTCATTTCTTGCTACTGCCATATAGTGCCAGTGTCTGACTGGGAATTCAAAGAATATATTGGGGTTACGTGCACCCACAATTTTTACTACTGGTATACAGTGCCATTGTCTGACTGGGAATTCAAAGAGTATATTGGGAATACAAATACCCTCATTTCTTGCTACTGCCATATAGTGCCAGTTTCTGACTGGGAATTCAAAGAATATATTGGGGTTACGTGCACCCACAATTTTTACTACTGGTATACAGTGCCATTGTCTGACTGGGAATTCAAAGAGTATATTGGGAATACAAATACCCTCATTTCTTGCTACTGCCATATAGTGCCAGTGTCTGACTGGGAATTCAAAGAATATATTGGGGTTACGTGCACCCACAATTTTTACTACTGGTATACAGTGCCATTGTCTGACTGGGAATTCAAAGAGTATATTGGGAATACAAATACCCTCATTTCTTGCTACTGCCATATAGTGCCAGTTTCTGACTGGGAATTCAAAGAATATATTGGGGTTACGTGCACCCACAATTTTTACTACTGGTATACAGTGCCATTGTCTGACTGGGAATTCAAAGAGTATATTGGGAATACAAATACCCTCATTTCTTGCTACTGCCATATAGTGCCAGTGTCTGACTGGGAATTCAAAGAATATATTGGGGTTACGTGCACCCACAATTTTTACTACTGGTATACAGTGCCATTGTCTGACTGGGAATTCAAAGAGTATATTGGGAATACAAATACCCTCATTTCTTGCTACTGCCATATAGTGCCAGTTTCTGACTGGGAATTCAAAGAATATATTGGGGTTACGTGCACCCACAATTTTTACTACTGGTATACAGTGCCATTGTCTGACTGGGAATTCAAAGAGTATATTGGGAATACAAATACCCTCATTTCTTGCTACTGCCATATAGTGCCAGTGTCTGACTGGGAATTCAAAGAATATATTGGGGTTACGTGCACCCACAATTTTTACTACTGGTATACAGTGCCATTGTCTGACTGGGAATTCAAAGAGTATATTGGGAATACAAATACCCTCATTTCTTGCTACTGCCATATAGTGCCAGTTTCTGACTGGGAATTCAAAGAATATATTGGGGTTACGTGCACCCACAATTTTTACTACTGGTATACAGTGCCATTGTCTGACTGGGAATTCAAAGAGTATATTGGGAATACAAATACCCTCATTTCTTGCTACTGCCATATAGTGCCAGTGTCTGACTGGGAATTCAAAGAATATATTGGGGTTACGTGCACCCACAATTTTTACTACTGGTATACAGTGCCAATTTCTAACTAGGAATTCAAAATGCGCAAGGCTCCCGGAAAGGGACGTGGACGAGGCCGTGGGCGAGGTCGGGGGAATGGTTCTGGGGAGTAAGGTAGCAGTGAAGCCACAGGGCGTCCCGTGCCTACTCCTGTGGGGCAGCAAGCATTGCGCCACTCCACAGTGCCAGGGTTGCTTGCCACATTAACTAAACTGCAGGGTACAAACCTTAGTAGGCCCGAGAACCAGGAACAGGTCTTGCAATGGCTGTCAGAGAACGCTTACAGCACATTGTCCAGCAGCCAGTCAGACTCTGCCTCCTCTCCTCCTATTACCCAACAGTCTTGTCTTCCTTCCTCCCAAAATTCCGAAGCTTTACAGAACAATAACCCAAACTGTCCCTGCTCCCCAGAGCTGTTCTCCGCTCCTTTCATTGTCCCTCAACCTGCCTCTCCACGTCACGATTCCACGAACCTAACAGAGGAGCATCTGTATCCAGATGCTCAAACACTAGAGTCTCCTCCATCTCCGTTCGATTTGGTGGTGGATGACCAGCAACCCACCCTCATCGACGATGATGTGACGCAGTTGCCGTCAGGGCATCCAGTTGACCGGCGCATTGTGCGGGAGGAGGAGATGAGACAGGAGTTGGAAGAGGAAGTGGTGGATGATGAGGACACTGACCCGACCTGGACAGGGGGGATGTCAAGCGGGGAAAGTAGTGTGGATGTTGAGGCAGGTGCAGCACCAAAAAGGGTAGCTAGAGGCAGAGGCAGAGGTCAGCAGCTTAGGCGAAGCCAGGCCACACCCGGAATCTCCCAAGATGTTCCAGTTCGTACCCAGCCCCGAAAAACTCCCACCTCGAGGGCACGTTTCTCGAAGGTGTGGAGTTTTTTCAAGGAATGCGCCGAGGACAGATATAGTGTTGTCTGCACAATTTGCCTCTCGAAATTGATTAGGGGCTCTGAGAAGAGCAACCTGTCCACCACTTCAATGCGCCGTCATTTGGAATCCAAGCACTGGAATCAGTGGCAGGCAGCAACGGCAGGACAAAGGCCGACTGCCGTTCACGCCACTGCCACTGCCTCTGCCTCTGCCTCTGCCACTGCCACTGCTGACTGTGCTGGCGATGCACTCCAGAGGACGAGCCAGGACACCACTTCATCTGCCTCCGCCACTTTGTTGACTTCTACCTCATCCTCCCCTGGTCCTGTCTTATCTCCTTCTCCTGCACCATCAAAGGCACCATCAGGCGTTTCTTTACAACAACCCACCATCTCTCAGACATTGGAGCGGCGGCAGAAATACACTGCTAACCACCCACACGCGCAAGCCTTGAACGCCAACATCGCTAAACTGCTGGCCCAGGAGATGTTGGCGTTCCGGCTTGTTGAAACTCCCGCCTTCCTGGACCTGATGGCAACTGCGGCACCTCGCTATGCCGTCCCTAGCCGTCACTACTTCTCCCGGTGTGCCGTCCCCGCCTTGCACCAGCACGTGTCACTCAACATCAGGCGGGCCCTTAGTTCCGCGCTTTGCACAAAGGTCCACTTGACCACCGACGCGTGGACAAGTGCATGCGGACAGGGACGCTACATTTCACTGACGGCACACTGGGTGAATGTAGTTGAGGCTGGGACTGCTTCCCAAACTGGCCCGGTGTACCTCGTCTCCCCGCCTAACATTCCTGGCAGGGACACGAGAAGAACACCCCCCTCCTCCTCCTCCTCCTCTACCGCCTCCTCCTCCGCCACCGCCTCCTCCTCCGCCACCGCCTCCTCCTCCGCTGTTAGATTGACCCCAGCTACGAGTTGGAAACGTTGCAGCACTGGCGTTGGTAGACGTCAGCAGGCTGTGCTGAAGCTGATCAGCTTGGGGGACAGACAGCACACTGCCTCCGAGGTGAGGGATGCCCTCCTCGATGAGACGGCAATATGGTTTGAGCCGCTGCACCTGGGCCCAGGCATGGTCGTTTGTGATAACGGCCGGAACCTGGTAGCAGCTCTGGAGCTTGCCGGACTCCAACATGTTCCATGCCTGGCCCACGTCTTCAACCTAGTGGTGCAACGTTTCCTAAAGAGCTACCCCAATGTTCCAGAGCTACTGGTGAAAGTGCGGCGCATGTGCGCCCACTTTCGCAAGTCGACAGTAGCCGCTGCTAGCTTAAAATCTCTCCAGCAACGCCTGCATGTGCCACAACACCGGCTTTTGTGCGACGTCCCCACACGCTGGAACTCAACGTTTCAGATGTTGAATAGAGTGGTTGAGCAGCAGAGACCTTTGATGGAATACCAGCTACAAAACCCTAGGGTGCCACAAAGTCAGCTGCCTCAGTTTCACATCCATGAGTGGCCATGGATGAGAGACCTTTGTGACATCCTACGGGTCTTTGAGGAGTCCACAAGGAGGGTGAGCTCTGAGGATGCGATGGTGAGCCTTACAATCCCGCTCTTGTGTGTTCTGAGAGAATCCCTGATTGACATCAGGGATAACTCAGATCACACAGAGGAGTTAGGGATAGCATCCGATCCGTCACAGCTGGAGAGTAGGTCCACACATCTGTCCGCTTCACTGCGTTTAATGGAGGAGGAGGAGGAGGAGGAGGAGGAAGAAGAGTTGTCCGATGATGTGATGGTGATACAGGAGGCTTCCGGGCAACTTCGAATCGTCCCATTGTTGCAGCGCGGATGGGTAGACATGGAGGATGAGGAGGAAATGGAGATTGAACTTTCCGGTGGGGCCAGAGGAGTCATGCCAACTAACACTGTGGCAGACATGGCTGAGTTCATGTTGGGGTGCTTTACAACCGACAAGCGTATTGTCAAAATCATGGAGGACAACCAGTACTGGATCTTTGCTATCCTTGACCCCCGGTATAAAAACAACATCTCGTCTTTTATTCCGGTAGAGGGGAGGGCCAATCGCATCAATGCTTGCCACAGGCAATTGGTGCAGAATATGATGGAGATGTTTCCAGCATGTGACGTTGGCGGCAGGGAGGGCAGTTCCTCCAGTAGGCAACCAAGTTCTCACCGGTCCACACAAACGAGGGGCACACTGTCTAAGGTCTGGGACACCTTGATGGCACCCCCTCGCCAAAGTGCCGCCACGGAGGGTCCTAGTGTCACCAGGCGTGAGAAGTATAGGCGCATGTTGCGGGAATACCTTTCCGACCACAGCCCTGTCCTCTCCGACCCCTCTGCGCCCTACACGTATTGGGTGTCGAAGTTGGACCTGTGGCTTGAACTTGCCCTATATGCCTTGGAGGTGCTGTCCTGTCCTGCCGCCAGCGTCCTATCTGAGAGGGTGTTCAGTGCAGCCGGTGGCATCATCACTGACAAGCGCACCCGTCTGTCAGCTGAGAGTGCCGACCGGCTCACTTTGATAAAAATGAACCACCACTGGGTAGAGCCGTCATTTTTGTGCCCACCTGTGTAAAGCACCCCAACATGAAACTCCATGTCTGTACTCAACCTCTCCAATTCCTCCGCATCCTCATACTCATCCACCATAAGCGTTGCACAATTCTGCTAATACTAGGCTCCCTCCACCCTGATTTCCCCCAACTCTGCTGGTTAGAGGCTCCCTCCACCATGAATTTGCCCAAACTGGGCTGTTTAGAGGCTCCCTCCACCATGAATTGGTCCAAACTGGGTTTTTTAGAGGCTCCCTCCACCATGAATTTGCCCAAACTGGGCTGTTTAGAGGCTCCCTCCACCATGAATTGGTCCAAACTGGGCTGGTTAGAGGCTCCCTCCACCATGAATTTCCCAAAACTTGGCTGTTTAGAGGCTCCCTCCACCATGAATTTGCCCAAACTGGGCTGTTTAGAGGCTCCCTCCACCATTAATTGGTCCAAACTGGGCTGGTTAGAGGCTCCCTCCACCATGAATTTGCCCAAACTGGGGTGGTTAGAGGCTCCCTCCACCATTAATTGGTCCAAACTGGGCTGGTTAGAGGCTCCCTCCACCATGAATTTCCCAAAACTTGGCTGTTTAGAGGCTCCCTCCACCATTAATTGGTCCAAACTGGGCTGGTTAGAGGCTCCCTCCACCATGAATTTGCCCAAACTGGGCTGTTTAGAGGCTCCCTCCACCATTAATTGGTCCAAACTGGGCTGGTTAGAGGCTCCCTCCACCATGAATTTGCCCAAACTGGGCTGTTTAGAGGCTCCCTCCACCATGAATTGGTCCAAACTGGGGTGGTTAGAGGCTCCCTCCACCATGAATTGGTCCAAACTGGGGTGGTTAGAGGCTCCCTCCACCATTAATTGGTCCAAACTGGGCTGGTTAGAGGCTCCCTCCACCATGAATTTGCCCAAACTGGGCTGTTTAGAGGCTCCCTCCACCATTAATTGGTCCAAACTGGGCTGGTTAGAGGCTCCCTCCACCATGAATTTGCCCAAACTGGGCTGTTTAGAGGCTCCCTCCACCATGAATTGGTCCAAACTGGGGTGGTTAGAGGCTCCCTCCACCATGAATTGGTCCAAACTGGGGTGGTTAGAGGCTCCCTCCACCATTAATTGGTCCAAACTGGGCTGGTTAGAGGCTCCCTCCACCATTAATTGGTCCAAACTGGGCTGGTTAGAGGCTCCCTCCACCATGAATTTGCCCAAACTGGGGTGGTTAGAGGCTCCCTCCACCATTAATTGGTCCAAACTGGGCTGGTTAGAGGCTCCCTCCACAATTAATTGGTCCAAACTGGGCTAATTAGAGGCTCCCTCCACCATGAATTGGTCCAAACTGGTTTTTTTAGAGGCTCCCTCCACCATGAATTTGCCCAAACTGGGCTGTTTAGAGGCTCCCTCCACCATGAATTGGTCCAAACTGGGCTGGTTAGAGGCTCCCTCCACCATGAATTGGTCCAAACTGGGCTGGTTAGAGGCTCCCTCCACCATGAATTTGCCCAAACTGGGGTGGTTAGAGGCTCCCTCCACCATTAATTGGTCCAAACTGGGCTGGTTAGAGGCTCCCTCCACAATTAATTGGTCCAAACTGGGCTAATTAGAGGCTCCCTCCACCATGAATTGGTCCAAACTGGGTTTTTTAGAGGCTCCCTCCACCATGAATTTGCCCAAACTGGGCTGTTTAGAGGCTCCCTCCACCATGAATTGGTCCAAACTGGGCTGGTTAGAGGCTCCCTCCACCATGAATTTCCCAAAACTTGGCTGTTTAGAGGCTCCCTCCACCATTAATTGGTCCAAACTGGGCTGGTTAGAGGCTCCCTCCACCATTAATTGGTCCAAACTGGGCTGGTTAGAGGCTCCCTCCACCATTAATTGGTCCAAACTGGGCTGGTTAGAGGCTCCCTCCACCATGAATTTCCCAAAACTTGGCTGTTTAGAGGCTCCCTCCACCATTAATTGGTCCAAACTGGGCTGGTTAGAGGCTCCCTCCACCATGAATTTGCCCAAACTGGGCTGTTTAGAGGCTCCCTCCACCATGAATTGGTCCAAACTGGGTTTTTTAGAGGCTCCCTCCACCATTAATTGGTCCAAACTGGGCTGGTTAGAGGCTCCCTCCACAATTAATTGGTCCAAACTGGGCTAATTAGAGGCTCCCTCCACCATGAATTGGTCCAAACTGGGTTTTTTAGAAGCTCCCTCCACCATGAATTTGCCCAAACTGGGCTGTTTAGAGGCTCCCTCCACCATGAATTGGTCCAAACTGGGCTGGTTAGAGGCTCCCTCCACCATGAATTGGTCCAAACTGGGGTGGTTAGAGGCTCCCTCCACCATTAATTGGTCCAAACTGGGCTGGTTAGAGGCTCCCTCCACCATTAATTGGTCCAAACTGGGCTGGTTAGAGGCTCCCTCCACCATGAATTTGCCCAAACTGGGGTGGTTAGAGGCTCCCTCCACCATTAATTGGTCCAAACTGGGCTGGTTAGAGGCTCCCTCCACAATTAATTGGTCCAAACTGGGCTAATTAGAGGCTCCCTCCACCATGAATTGGTCCAAACTGGGTTTTTTAGAGGCTCCCTCCACCATGAATTTGCCCAAACTGGGCTGTTTAGAGGCTCCCTCCACCATGAATTGGTCCAAACTGGGCTGGTTAGAGGCTCCCTCCACCATGAATTTCCCAAAACTTGGCTGTTTAGAGGCTCCCTCCACCATGAATTTGCCCAAACTGGGCTGTTTAGAGGCTCCCTCCACCATTAATTGGTCCAAACTGGGCTGGTTAGAGGCTCCCTCCACCATGAATTTGCCCAAACTGGGGTGGTTAGAGGCTCCCTCCACCATTAATTGGTCCAAACTGGGCTGGTTAGAGGCTCCCTCCACCATGAATTTCCCAAAACTTGGCTGTTTAGAGGCTCCCTCCACCATTAATTGGTCCAAACTGGGCTGGTTAGAGGCTCCCTCCACCATGAATTTGCCCAAACTGGGCTGTTTAGAGGCTCCCTCCACCATTAATTGGTCCAAACTGGGCTGGTTAGAGGCTCCCTCCACCATGAATTTGCCCAAACTGGGCTGTTTAGAGGCTCCCTCCACCATGAATTGGTCCAAACTGGGGTGGTTAGAGGCTCCCTCCACCATGAATTGGTCCAAACTGGGGTGGTTAGAGGCTCCCTCCACCATTAATTGGTCCAAACTGGGCTGGTTAGAGGCTCCCTCCACCTTGAATTTCCCAAAACTTGGCTGTTTAGAGGCTCCCTCCACCATTAATTGGTCCAAACTGGGCTGGTTAGAGGCTCCCTCCACCATGAATTTGCCCAAACTGGGCTGTTTAGAGGCTCCCTCCACCATGAATTTGCCCAAACTGGGCTGTTTAGAGGCTCCCTCCACCATGAATTGGTCCAAACTGGGCTGGTTAGAGGCTCCCTCCACCATGAATTTCCCAAAACTTGGCTGTTTAGAGGCTCCCTCCACCATTAATTGGTCCAAACTGGGCTGGTTAGAGGCTCCCTCCACCATGAATTTGCCCAAACTGGGGTGGTTAGAGGCTCCCTCCACCATTAATTGGTCCAAACTGGGCTGGTTAGAGGCTCCCTCCACCATTAATTGGTCCAAACTGGGCTAATTAGAGGCTCCCTCCACCATGAATTGGTCCAAACTGGGTTTTTTAGAGGCTCCCTCCACCATGAATTTGCCCAAACTGGGCTGTTTAGAGGCTCCCTCCACCATGAATTGGTCCAAACTGGGCTGGTTAGAGGCTCCCTCCACCATGAATTGGTCCAAACTGGGCTGGTTAGAGGCTCCCTCCACCATGAATTTCCCAAAACTTGGCTGTTTAGAGGCTCCCTCCACCATTAATTGGTCCAAACTGGGCTGGTTAGAGGCTCCCTCCACCATGAATTGGTCCAAACTGGGGTTTTTAGAGGCTCCCTCCACCATGAATTGGTCCAAACTGGGGTTTTTAGAGTCTCCCTCCACCATGAATTGGTCCAAACTGGGGTTTTTAGAGTCTCCCTCCACCATGAATTGGTCCAAACTGGGGTTTTTAGAGGCTCCCTCCACCATGAATTTGCCCAAACTCTGCTGGTTAGAGGCTCAATCCACCCTGATTTTCAAAACAAATGTTGGTGCCAACCTCAACTTACTACAAGGGCCAAATTCACTGCTGGTGACAAGCTCTCCTCACTGCAAGTGCCAAATACACATGTTTCAAGGTGTTTTCCTACTGTCAGAGAGGTGGTATTGAGTGTGTAAAGTGTGTAGTTGTTAGGCTGTGATGTTGGGGTAATAGAGGGTCTTTGGTGTGTTAGATGCCCCCAGACATGCTTCCCCTGCTGTCCCAGTGTCATTCCAGAGGTGTTGGCATCATTTCCTGGGGTGTCATAGTGGACTTGGTGACCCTCCAGACACGGATTTGGGTTTCCCCCTTAACGAGTATCTGTTCCCCATAGACTATAATGGGGTTCGAAACCCGTTCGAACACACGAACATTGAGCGGCTGTTCGAATCGAATTTCGAACCTCGAACATTTTAGTGTTCGCTCATCTCTAATGATAGTGATTGCTCCTTGTGAGGTGGTACTGTCTCCAGCGGCCTTTCTCCTTGCTACTATATAAGTATCTGACAGTAATGTCCAAGATTTATTATTGTGGTTAAAACCAAACATTGGCATAAATATGGAGAATCTTGGCGAAACTTTGTGCATCTTGGTGCATCAGGTTTGCGCTAACATTGTTTTGACTTGCTAGACGTGTGAGTGTGAGGAAAAGGAACATGGTATATTCAGGCCAAAATGTGCCAACAAATACCTCAAAATTGTGATGTAAAATTCTGGCTAAGTAAGCCAACTAAAAGGAGGTATAAACTTATTTACACCAGATGTACCACCCAGAATTAGCCACTGTGATAAATCTGGTGCATTTCAGACCGCCCTGTCTATTAGTAAATATGGGCTACTGTTTCTGTGGTAAACTGTCAATTATGAATGGCTGACACTCATTTACTAACTACATTATACCTTATCACAGGCTAAGGAAGAACCTGAAGTCTTTCATTATTGTTCATCCATCTTGGTTTATTAGGACTATATTAGCTGTGACACGTCCTTTCATAAGGTAAATATGAAGCAGTTATAGTTATTACAATCAACTACCCTTAACCCCTGTTTTTTTTTAATGTTTTGTTGTTAAAATTCCACTACTAATCCTATGAACAGGTTGTTTCTGTCACTAACCCCCCAAAGCGGGCCACAGCAAAAAAGTGCTGCAGGAAAAACCGCTGCCACAACACATCACATTTTTTTCCCACTGTGTTTTTCACATAAAGTCCGCAGAGGTTTCCTCTGCAGACTTTCTGCTTTAGTCTGGCATTTCTGTAGGTATAATTGACATGCTGCAATTTCCAAAAACGCAATGGATTTAGAAACAGCAGTATGATAGCTGCACATATTTTTATGAAATGTGTCAATGGGAATTCCATCCACTTTGCAGGGACTGTGAAACGCCACAGTCAAACCGCGGTGTTTATGCCACGTGGGGTAGCCCAAAACATGCCAAAAGAAAATACAATTCTTCCTTCACATAGCTATGTTAACTGAAAAAAGACAATACATTTGGGAGGTGAAGAGATGGAAAATATAAAAAAGTTGCCATATGTTAATCTCCAAACTACCCCACATCCTTAGTGGGTTAATATAGTTATCTCATGTTTTACTATTTCTGCACAATATAAACACTATTAAAAAATATATTTGGTTTTATTTATTTGCCATGTTCTGGGAGCCATCACTGTATAACAATGCAAGCTACATATGCCAAAGCTTAAAATCATCAAAATCTTTATTGAATATTTAATATAATACAAGCTTAAAAAAAATCAACATAGCATGTAGTAACCATCTGAAGTATAATAGCAATCTGATAGCACAAGTGCAAAGTGGAATACAATAAATTGTTTTTGTCTTTTCATTTTCACTAACCATGTGTTGATGTCCTCTACCTCCCCGGATGTCGCTTCCTTCTACAATGCAGTTTATTTTTAACTGTAATTCAATAAAGACTGAGGTTTTTTTTTAGCTTTTGGCATTTGTGGCTTGCATTGTTCATAGATGTATAGTTTGTTATTGTGCTTTTCCTGCAAATACTAATAGTCATTTTGTTGCCGCCCTAAAAATACACTTTACTTGATGGTGAAGGAACTATCTATGGTTATTAATGCATTATGTGATGTAATAATGTAATGGACATTTTTTTACTGCTTAAAAATTAAAATATTTGATTTTCAACAATACTATTTTGGTATACATGCAGGCAAAGATACTCAGCTTAGGCTTTTTTTTCTGCAATGCTTTTCTTTACGATTTTGAACCCGCAGATGAAAAAGTCAGACTTGTCAGACTTTCGTCTGGCGATTTTGGATACTCACTGCTATCCAAAGCAGATGTGAGCATAAGCTTAAATGTAACACATGTGCATGTTTTTAGGCACATATTCATGGCAGACACACCCATTGGGGCACATGCAGGAACCCAAATACAGATATACACATGCAGGTATATATGGATACATATATATATATATATATATATATATATATATATATATATATACACTTATACATACATATGTACACTCCTATACTGTCACTTACTCTTAAAGGGGTTGTCCCATCACAAGGATCCTATCTATACTGCTTGTTAATGTGGATGTAAGACTTTTCCTAAATACACTGCTTCAGCAAAGCTGCTTTGTTTGTCCACTATCTTACTTCATTCAATTCATTGTTGACACAGCCCTGACTTATCTGCTCAAAAGTCAAGTGATGTATTTGCCTGCTCTCAGGGGGGAGGGAGGAGGGGCTAAGTGCATGGGAGCCAGCCTGTGTTTCTAGCTATTCCTGTGTCTGCACCACATGTGACCTAGGTCCTGCACTCAGATAGGGGAGAGGAGCTGCTTTCATTTCTGAACGTCTTCTGTTCTCCCAGTTATCAGGCTAGCTAATTCAATTGTGTTCATTATGGCAGAGACAGGCAGTCTCTGTATGTAACACAGAATGGAGTTGCTGCTGCCTGTACTTCATAGAGCTACACACAAATTTGGGGGCGGAGCTAAACGGCAGGTTGCATGTGAAACCCCACCCACCAAATGATGCAAGAAACCAGGAAGAAAGAAGATTTTACAGGAGTGAAGACTGGTGAGTATGTGACGTGGGAATACCCCTTTAAAGTTGTCCATGCAGTAGGTCTCTTGCTGGAGATATAGCCTCCTGATGCTGTATCCCCTTCTCTCCAATGGCCGATATAAAAAGACTGCTAATTAGGGCATGCCAGTTGACGCCCCCTTCAGGAACAGAGGTTATACATTTCAACGTACTGCTATTATCAAGTAAATTGTGCTTTGCAGGCAGATCAATGAGCTTTATGTGACTTGACACCAGCTGAACTGTCCATTGCCTTGAATCAACTGGGGGTCCCCTTGGGTTATGGGGCTCAAGCAATTGCCCAGTATGCCCTCCACTAACGCCACTCCTGGAACTGAATATATGTCTCAAAGAGAGAACCTGAATTTTGACCAGGTCATTGTTATTTGTTTTTAATAAAGAGTTGTTTACACTGTAAATAAGGACATGACATATGAATATGATTCCACATGATATTGATTCCATTGCTTACATAACTATGTAATATTATGATACTTAATTTTTTTTTTCTCAGCTCCAAGTTCAGCAGCAAGATAAAGTACGTCTCCAGTCTAGCTGAGCTCAGGGAGTTAATTCCAATGGAATATGTGCAGATTCCAGAAAGTATTATCAAGTAAGTCATTGTATTAACTGCTTAATAATGAAGAACTATGGAATATTCTAGACAGTTATATAGTACCTCACAGGGTCTAAGTTTAAAACGACTGCAACTAAATAAGATTAGAGAAGATTTATCAAAACTAACAGAAAAACTATCTTTGTTTTATATTGCAACAGAGTGAAGGTGATGGTTTCATCATTCTAGTTGTTGGTAGGGCAATCATTCATTTAATTGTCGCCTGTTGTACTATTTCCCACCAATCCGTATTTTTTTTTTATTACATAGGGAAACACTGATAAAAAATTTTTGTAAAAAATTGAAAGTCAAAACATTACTAATTGCCCACACTTCAGTGTCATCCGCGACTACATACTCCAACTAGAATTCACCCGCCCCTGCAGAGCAGCCAGTCAGAGCTTAGCTTTCATTTGTAAAACAGCTGTTAAATTTTGGCCAAATCTGAATGGTGGTAGAAAAAGCAAGAAAGATGACTGATATAAAAAAAACAGCTAAGACCCCATGTTGTGAGCCACAGCCAAAAAAACATTGCGAATATAACTACAGCGGAAACGCGTCAGAATTTTTTTTAATAGCATTTTTTACAGAAAGTCCACAGAGTTTTCCTCTGAAAACTTACTGCCTCTGTTATACATATACAGGCCTTAAGGGATAGTCCAGTTTCAGACATATATTGAGAAACAAGTTGAACAATTTTCCAATGTACTTTCTGTATCAAATCCTTGTTGTTTTCTAGATCTCTGCTTGCTGTCATTCCTTCTCCTTACTTCCAGTGGATAAAAATCAGTCCATGGTCATGTGAGGAGCACAGAGGTGCACAGCTCATTACCAGGGAGATGTCTGATTACTGAGCTGTGACTATAACGAGCTGTGCATCTGTCTCTCCATCACATGGCCATGAACTGTATATCACATGACCATAGACTGTCCACTACATAACCATGGAGTTCATATCACATGACCATGGACTGAGTTTATCCATGGGAAGTAAACAGCATGAGTGTCAGCAAGCAGAGATCTAGAAATCTGTGCGGAATTGATATAGAAAATATATTGGAAAATTCTATAACTTTTATTATACAAAAAAATAACATTTGTCTCTCAATATTGTATTGAAACTGAACAATCCTTTTAAGTTGCATTGTCACTGTGATTTACGGTACTTGTAATTCTTTTACTTGCATGTAACCCCAAGGTAGTGTGTCAGTATCATCTGAGATCCCTATGAATTCCGATTAGGAAACCAACAAGATTCTGTACAATAATAAGGAAGTATGCCAGTCACAAAGTTACTCCACAAGCACTACTGCCTTTGTGTAAGGACCTTTCATCGGAACATACCTTTATTGCTTCAAAGTGTTGTCTAAATCCATAGAACTGATATTTCTTAAAGGCTACATGCACACATTTACTTCCTTCAGTAAGCCCAGGACGCAAAACGGACAGGTGTAGGACTTGTTCTGAGCTTTGCCCCATGTTCACAGCCTCATGCATCTGCCCATAATAATACACAGGAACGTGTAGGGGCCATAAAAAATAATGGGTCAGCTAACTCACTGGCAAAGCATACAATTTTCCATCATTTTCAGATTACTATGTCTCTGGGAAAAGCCACACCATTAGCTGCACCTAATGGACCCTCAACACACTAGCCTGACAAATGGATTAGAATTTGCAGCTGAAGCATGAATTGCAGATCACTCAAGTCTTGTGCACATGCCATGGGTGGCACATGCATAGTCCTGCCTATGATCTCAGGCACATCACCCACTGTAGTACCCTGCCTGCACTGGCTTCCTGGGCAGGTGCTGCAGCCCAAATTGCCTGGGGACGCCCACTGAGTTTGTCAATGAGCAATTAAATCAATACAGATGAAAGCGCTCATTGCACTGACTGTTACTTACTGCTTGTAGCTTTTTAGACCCCCGCCCCTTAATTAAGGCCTGTAGAGTCTTAGATGTAGCTCTTGATGTAGGGTTTGTTTTGCAATTTCTGAGCATTGCATGGCCTGACCTGAATTTGCTGGAACATTCACTCTTTGGATGATTGTCAACTGTCTGGAATGTTTTCCACTTGTGAATAATCTTTTTCACTGTAAAACGAAGGACTTCAAATTGTTTGGAAATAACCCTTCTCAGAGTGATGGGCAGCAACTAGGGTTGAGAAATCGTGTTTAGAAAAGATCGGATTCCGATCGGCGATCGAGAAAATTTCATGATCGCAATCGGAATTCCGAACACGATCTTTTTAGGTGGGATCGAGATCGGTGATGATTTCCCACAATGCTTTGCTACTGGCCAAGCATTGTGGGGAAAAGCTAACAATGTTAGCCTTCACACTGAGTATATGTATACTCAGTGTGAAGGCTCCGCTGCGGTTCCATAGGAATGAATGGAAGCAGCCGGCACACAGCCTTAACCCCCACCACGCCGGCTGCGTCCATTCATTTTAATGGGAGACTAGCTAACATCTCTAGTAGCTACTTACCTGCAGAGATGGCTGGTCCAGTGCCCGGTGTTCTCGTTCCTCTTCGCCTCGCTGCCCCCGCCTCCCAGGTTAGTGTAAAAGAGTAGAGATGAGCGAGTACTGTTCGGATCAGCCGATCCGAACAGCATGCTCGCATAGAAATGAATGGACGTAGCTGGCACGCGGGGGGTTAAGCGGCCGGCCGCCATCAAAGCGGAGGTACCAGGTGCATCCATTCATTTCTATGGAGCGTGCTGTTCGGATCGGCTGATCTGAACAGTACTCGCTCATCTCTATTAAAGAGCTAGGAAGAAGGCGGGGCTTGTGACTTAGGAGAGTGTTGGCGGGTACAGGGCGGGGAGACGTGGTGTCTCCCCTCCCAGTACCCACCCACACTCTCCTAACCCGCCCACACTCTCCTAACCTGGGAGGCAGGGGGCAGCGAGGCTAAGAAGAATGAGAACACCGGGCACCGGACCCGCCATCTCTGCAGGTAAGTGGACACCAGGGGGGACTAAGTAGCCAGAGGATTAAAAAAAAAAAAAAAAATCCTCTGGCTACTTAGTGATTAAAAAAAATCACTACACAGCGTGGATTCTAACAATTAAAGCGTTCAATTGTTAGATTCCATGCTATATAGTGAATAGGATTGTTTTTAAAATCTGATCTCCGATTAGTAAAAAAATCCCATTGACTTGCATTGGGATCGGAATTGGGATCGAGCACGGGTTCAAATGAAAAATGATCAGAAATCGGATTTCAAAATCGATCCTGAAAAGTCAAGATCGGCTCAACCCTAACAGCAACAATTCTACCTCCAAAATAGTTGCTGGATATTTTCCTCCTTAACACACACTGTAACGTTCCAGACCAGCAAACTGCCCAAACTTCTGCTTTTATAGAGATGGTCACACTTGCTGATGATAAATTTCTCAAGACCATTTGATTATCCTTACCTTATTAATACTTACCCTCTTAATTCCCATGGAAGCAGTAAGGGTATACTCAATTTTTCACACCCTGCTTCTGAATTTTAATCTAGTTTTTGTTAAATAAGTAATGACACAGTATAATTTGTGTGTTGTTTTTCACCAGAGATTGGATTTAACTAATGTTAGGGCCCAATGTTATTTTTTATTATGATATGTTAAAACATAGAATTCAAAGATGATGTACTTTCTTCTTGTCATGACTGTATATAAGCCTCCTGGAAAAGGCTCCGTTTACTCCTCAGTAATTCCTCGATATTATCACAAAACATATCTACATATTAGCTATACTTAAATTCTTTAGTGACATACAAATCAATACAACTATAACTAGTATTGACAAGGATAAAAAAAATCCTTATTATCTGACTCACCTCTGAAAACAATTGTTGCTCTGTACATCACATGTGCCCAATCCTCGCTCCTTCTTATCCTTCAGGAAGTCCATACGCGAAATCTCCTTTTTTTTTTTTTTTTTTTTTTTTACAGAAATAATGCCATGCTTTAGTAAAAGCTGCATCTTGTATTACAGCTCTGCTAAGGTACATTGAATGGCACATAGTTACAATAAAAAAAGCAGCTATGTGTCATTTAGAAGAATGGCACAGAGCTGCTGTGTGTTATTCCAACTAATCCTCCTTTGCCATATCATCATAGCATATCCAGCTTATTATTAACCAGAATACACACAGAACAGATGCTCACCGCAGTTAATGTCCACAGACCCAGGTACATATATGCAGGTGCAGGAAAATGTTGGTTCAATAGAGATCAGTACATCCAAGAAGACAGGAGTTCCAGGATGTGTAGTACAAATTCAGTCCTTTCTTTTTTATTTAAAATAAGGCCCCACGTGGCATAAACCGTGGCGTTTTACAGTTCCTGAAAAGTTGATAGGATTCTAGAAAATCTCATCCACACATTGCAGAGAAATATGCGTTGCTGAAATGGAACGGTTTCCCAAACCATTGCGGTTTTGGAAATTGTAACATGTCAATTATACCTACGGAACTGCCTGCAGATTCCCTTTAGTTAGAAATGAAGCAGAAAGTCTGCAGAGGAAACCTGCGTTTTTCCTGCAGCACTTTTTCTCTACATGGGGCCTTAGCCTAAAATATGTTACGGATAATAGTAGCATGTATACAATGCTTATGCTTTCTGAACTTGCTCCTGATCACAGTGTGTGGTTTATGATGCAAAAAATGACTACTATATCAGCCTTTATATCTATACATATATACGCGGCGTGCTTACTGATGTAGAATATCCAGGGAAGTTGCTGTAAGTAGACAGCCAGCAGAAAATAGACAATGAAGAAACTCAGAGTAAAATACAATGTGTTATTTATTGTTACTACGTTGCCATAAAGGCGAGTGAAGGCAGGCATTGAATAATGGGTAGCTGTCAATGGCTTGTGAAATCCACAAACTACATTTGAGTATATGAAATCACACACCCAAATTTCTTTACCCACTGACTCCAATCCCCACTCTTTTGGAAGGTATGAAGAAACAAGGTGTTTTCCAAGGAATGTGAGGTAAATTTATCTAATAGCCCATATGCCTAACACTAACCAGAGCAAAAACATGCACCATTTTTGGCTTATGCTCTCTGCAGAATGCCTATATACCCGCATGTGTTTGTAGGCATTGCATCGTAAGGACCAGATCCTAAGGTTTGCTTTTAGCAGGAATACCTCAAATGACTTGAACTACATTAAACTTTCTCTTTTTTGGCTGCAGCTTGCTTTAACAATATATTAATTCAATATGTTGCTTTCTATGACTTTGCATGTTTTTCTTCCCCTGCTGCTTTGTGCTCGGTCCTTCTTTCTTAACCAGGCTTGGGGACTGAAGATCTTACTGCACATTTCAGATGAAAGCATTTATAATGCTTATTATATTATCGCAGACTGTTGCCAGTCATTGTACAATGGATACTTAGAGGATGACCTATAGAAATCGGAACTCCCTGCAGTTTCCAGGCCTTTTACCACATTGCTAACACTTGAGGAATTAGTGTTTGTGAGCACAAGATGAAGTTATTGTACAATTTATATTACATTTAAGACAGCTCACTACAGGACAACCTACACTTTTGCCCAGGCTATTGTACCAGATTGGTTCTGTTAACTTGCTTTATTTGTTTTCCCAGTGTTTCATAGGAAATGCTAGGTCTAAGAAATATAATATGGAATACAGCAGTTCATGAATGTTCAGGTGCTGACAGTATCTTGCATCATACTGATAGTCCCCTAGAATTTGGTTGGAAAACACATACAGTTTTGCATTAAAACAAGCTTAAATGTTAATTCCACAATGTCAGAAAGATTTTCTCATATTATTAGATTTCTAATCCCGCTCACACCAGCAGATTGGTGATAGTTCAACCTATCACATTGGAGGGCTTCAGAATCATGGCACCTCCACGATCAGCTGGTTGAAAGGGCCACAGGGACAAGGTGAGCACGGCAGCCTTTTCACCAGGCAAAGTGTAATACAGAGTCATAGACACAAAGAGGCCACATTGCTCATACAAGTGCCAAGGCTTCTTTAATCCACTGATGGGGAAGGGGACATGAGTCGGACCTCCACCAATTTGATTTTGAAGACCTATCTTAAAGATAGGTGCTCCACAGTAAATCCACAGATAATCGAAGAGATTGTCCATATCATGCATTTAAAAATATGGATTTGCTTTTTTATCTGTACTAAATAAAAGACAGTAATAAACTTGTGCTCACACTAGTAGTATAGCTTGCACTCTTAATGGAGCCATGACTGAAAAGGATCCCAATAGATGAAAGTGGGTGCAATAGGAACCTGTTAGGGTTCTGATGATTTTCATGTCAAGAATTGTGCTGCCGACTACACTATTCCTGCCATAAAAATTAAGGCAATGTAACTAAACAAAGGCCAGCACAGATGTGAACAAAGCTTAATGTGAGTAGTTTCTTCTTTTCTTGTAGTTAGTTGATCACATCTTTTAAGTAAGTATTAAAATAGTTTGCCAAGTAAATGAAGGATGTGCTGCCCACAGTATGCACGCTGTCTGGGGACGAACAATTGCACAAATGATCGATTATTCATACAGTATGGCTGCAGCACCCATGTAGACAGAGTAAGCCTATAGTGCTCTGCTTCTATCAAATGTTATGTCTTTCAAAGCAACCCTCAAAAGGAGCGTTCAACTTGATCCATTTATCTTGATGAGGATGGTATCAAAACATGTTGCAGAAGGGGCCACACGGTGACTCAGTGGTTAGCACTGCAGCCTTGCAGTGCTGGAGTCCTGGTGTTCAAATCCCACCAAGGGCAAAAAACCATCTGCAAGGAGTTTGTATGTTCTACCCGTGTTTGCATGGATTTCCATCCCATATTCCAAAAAAGAGAGAAGAAAAACAAAGTTCCCGGCACCGAGCCGTTCTTTGTGTAATACCCTTGGTATATTGATGGATAAAAAATATAAATAATCAGGTGTCCGCTCACCTGGCTTGGTTGTGTCGAACACAACAACCAATAAACATAGTAGGCAAGAACCAGTGGGAAACTGGAAGGCAGCTGCTGATGGCCGTCACGGGGGACGTCAATCTGAGGTAGAGGGAAGGACCAGCCTTTGCGGGGGACAGGCAGGGAATCAGCGCTCACCAAATTTTTGATAAATGGAAGTCAACTTTATTAGGCACCACGCGTTCCGGGCAAGCAGCCCTTTTTCAAGTGCAATATTAATCCCGTCACTATGGACAGATGGCTTGTCATCTCTGTGAGTGTGTATCGGCGGTTTGGCGCGTGACGTCCTTTCCTGCCATACACATGATCTCTACCAGCCCTCTATAAACCCTAGGGCTCCCAGACATGACAAGCCATCTGTCCATAGTGACGGGATTAATATTGCACTTGAAAAAGGGCTGCTTGCCCGGAACGCGTGGTGCCTAATAAAGTTGACTTCCATTTATCAAAAATTTGGTGAGCGCTGATTCCCCGCCTGTCCCCCGCAAAGGCTGGTCCTTCCCTCTACCTCATATTCCAAAAAAGACATACTGATAGGGAAAAATGTACATTGTGAGCTGTATGTGGGGCTCACAATCAACATTTAAAAAGAAAAAAAAAACAAAAAAAAACGTTGCAGATAGCGATCCAGAGATCGGCTTCTCCGTAACACAAAGAATATACTAAAAGCAGACCTCTTCATATGCTTTCTCATTAGAATGGATTCTGTTTCATCATAAAACATACTTTCCAATTCTACTGAAACATGCAGATGAACTAGCCATAAAAAGGTCACCTCCCAGCATCCTAGGAGAGTGGCTTAATCTCCGGAACCCAGTGCAACGCTATGACATCCACCAGACTGTTGGTTATATCATATGTCACATAAGCAATTAATGTGTTGTTCAAGTCACAAAAAAAGAGGTTATAGACATATTATGTGTCCACACCACAAAATGGTGCATGACATTTAAATAAAAAGGGGCATACTAATTTTCCAAAGGGTCCCCAGAAAAAAATCTGCATTGTAAATGCTGTGATCTCAAAAACACTTGTGTTTTTGTTAATCGCAGTATGTCAGTTATACCTATGGAAACACTGGCTCACTTTGTGTCCTTCGCCTCCCTGATTCCCTTTCCAAAAATCTGTCAAGCGGGCTATTAACCCCTTAGATTCCTGTAAAAGAACATTTTCTTTTGAAATAATGTCATGGTACAATAAGCTCCAACTTTTCATGGACCAGTGTCATAAGCAGTCCCAATACCAGATGTTTAACGAACCATCCAGACCACTAACATTTAGAAAAGTCCAAAGTGATGGGGATTTTTCTATTGATAAGATGGAAATTGAGAAGAGCTGCCAAGCATGTGGAAATTGTACTAGATGTAAGAGTGCCTAGACTATGCATCTCCATTCCCTACAGCACAGTACAATCTGAGCTGCGAATAAATAGCGCAACCTTAAAAGTATTTACGACTGCCCTCAAATCTGGCTTTGCTTTGCTTATGTCATGCTTGCTTCTTTTCTTTTTTTCTTTTGTTTTCCTTTTTATTACCTCAATAAATTACTGATGCAGACTGGATGAAGAACTGAAAGAAACTGAAGCGGCAAAGTAAGAAATCACTTGCCTACATGACAATGGGGCTATATTATTTATAGAGTGCGTTTATGTTTTTCTTATCAGTGCTGCAACACAATAAAGGTCTTTTACAAAATGCAAAAATGAGGATTTAATGCATACATATATATAGAAACCTGTATGTTTTTGACTTTCACACATATCATATCTAGACATGGCAGACACCTGCCTCAGATTCCTCCTGCCTGTCCCTCCCCATGCTCCTTACAACAGAATGCTGAAGAAGGCCGGAGTTGGTAAGGGTCTGAGTGTCAAGAGGATTGCAGCAGAGAGCTTAAGGCCCGCCCCCAGTGCACCAACCGCATTATTTGTATAAAACTTCAAAGTTGTTTTTCTTCAAATCTACAAAAGTAACATACATACCAGAGATTTTATGAGTATTATTGTAATGTGCGCTGTATTAACACAATGGTATAAGGTGCATGTGCTTGGATAAGGTGGTAGAATCCGTTTAAGGTCTTAAATTAACTCACATATAATACAAAACATACGTAATACAACAAAGACTATTTGCGAAGACCACTCAAATTTGCATTGAAAATTGGTCTTCCCAATCTGGTAGGAAATCTGGTCTGTATAAGGCAATGGTCTTCTCAAAATGGTGGTCTTTGGTGAGATTTCACAGTATATTTATTAGATAATTATAATGTGATTGGTCCAAAAAATGAAGTTTTATTCTGTCATGGCCCACGATGCCAAGTGTCTTCTGGTCATTCCCTGATACTGAAGTGTCCTGAGCTCCCAGCAATTACCACCCCTATAACCCTCCCCTCTTCTCTTGGCAATTGCGTATACTGAAGAACTACATAAAACACATTTTTGCAGACTTGTAAATCACCTTGTGTGTGTACAGATGTGTAAAGTGCAGTATATAACAGCTAGCAGTATAACAATGTAATAACATGGTTTATTAGTTCAACGTCAACTATTTTACGCAGTTTTTTTATGGCATGCCGTGTTACATTTTCATTGTGCTCATATTCATGTCATGTCTTAAATATAAATTCTTGAATGCAATTTATGCAGTAATGTGAACAGAGGATACATATTAAAGGGGTTTTTAGAGAGTTTATTATTCAAGATTAAAGGGAATGTGTCACCAGGAAATGATTTATTTCTTTTTATACCACATCTGAATGTAAAAAGTATTTTTTAAGAATTTTTCATATTTTCTATGTCACTATATTTAAAAAGAAAAGTACAAAATCATGCAATTTTTTTAGTCTGGCTGCTAAGCCTAGTAATAGGCTGACACTAG